>NC_041386.1:339858609-339995525 GCF_002162155.2 Triticum dicoccoides
GTTTGTGAAGAAGGAGTAGCAGCAACCAGCGAGGGGGAACGAACTGCCCCTGTTTCCTCTGCTTATAAAGAGGGACGGGGCGGACGTTTCGGCCTTCCAAATAAACAGCCACCCACGATCTCTCCCACGATGCCGCATTCAACGCGTGCCGTTATGGGAGAGTGCGGTGGATACGGAACAAGATTTGGCATGGCCCAGCCCGCGTGTGCCCGTGCCCTGTCTTGCGCCTGGCCCAACAGCGCTCGGCACCGTGTCTGGCCCAGGCCCGGGGGCTCCTGTCGGTGTACTAGAATAGGGGTACCCTAGTACCCCGAACTTGTGCACGGGCAGTTGCAGCACCCTGCGGCAAAGGCTTGCCGGGTGATCGCCAAGATCCCCCAAGGTTCCCTTGGAGCCATCCAAGAACAAAGTATTTAAGCTAAGGAGACAAGACCCCGGCAAGAGGAGCTTGCCGGGAAGGCCAACCAAGGCGCTTCAATGAACTTGCCGCGACGCGCCATGCGCTCCGGCAAGGCAACAAGGCCCCGGCAAGAGGAGCTTGCCGGGAAGACAAACCAAGGTACCTCGAGGCCCGGTGAGCGACAAGCTTCCGGACCCGACAAGATAACGACAGCGGCAAGGCGCTTGCCGCGGCAGGCGGCCACTCTGCGTCCATGCTCCAGCGCATCCACCAACGTGTCGCTCTGGGGGCCTCTCCGGGCGCGCGTGGTGGGAGGCTGTGCAGCTAGCGGTGCGCAGTGGCATGCGAAGCTGACAAGATCACCATCGTGGCGAACGGTGGCGCCCCTAACGGTCCTTTTCTGCACTGTTCGGGCGACTCAGACAGGCATTTAATGCCCTTGTCCCCTGCCGTCAGGGTTAGGTAGGGCGCACTGTACAAGCAACTGTATCAACTACCTCGCTTTTTACGTTTTTACCCTCCTCTGCGTTGCCACCTGTCGGTGACCCCTTTAGCGTATAAAAGGAGGCCCATGCGCAACGTAGAGGGGGTTCGGCTCGTAGGTTCGGACAGTCGGCTTCGATTCATTCGTAGCCCAGAGAACATCACACTCTCGCTTTGGAGAGCAAGAACACCAGATAATACAACCAGACAAGCAGCAGTAGGAGTGTTATCTCTCCGGAGAGCTCCGAAGCTGGGTAAACTGCTCGTGTGCTTCGCCTCGATCCGCTCTTTGTGCGATCTCCGCCCCCCCGCCGAACCGAAAGGGGCTCGGTCCGCCGGCCCCATAGGTGTTCATGGATCAGTTTCCCCGACACATCCCATGTATTGAATAAGAAAGGGATAAAGAGTTGGCTTACAATCGCCACTTCACACAATACATAAATATAATGTACATCATCCAGAATACAATCAAGGTCCGACTACGGAACCAAAATAAAGAAAGACAACCCCAAATGCTAGATCCCCGATCGTCCCAACTGGCCTCCACTACTAATCAACCGGAAAAGACGCAAAACAATGATCAAGATCTTCATCGAGCTCCCACGTGAGCTGGGTTGCGTCACCTGCACTAGTATCATCGGCACCTGAAACTGTTTGGAAGTATCTGTGAGTCACGAGGACTCATCAATCTCACACCCACACGATCAAGACTATTTAAGCTTAAGGTAGGAAAGGGGTAGTGAGGTGGAGCTGCAGCAAGCACTAGCATATATGGTGGCTACCATACGCAAATAAGAGCGAGAAGAGAAGCCATGCACGGTCGTGAACTCGAAGTGATCAAGAAGTGATCCTGAAACTACTTACGTTCAAGCAGAACACAAGAACCGTGTTCACTTCCCGGACTCCGCTAAGAAGAGACCGTCGCGGCGACACACACAGTTGATTCATTTTAATTAAGTTAAGTGTCATGTTTTCTACAACCGGACATTAACAAATTCCCATCTGCCCATAACCGCGGGCACGACTTTCGAAAGTTCAAAACCCTGTAGAGGTGTCCCAACTTATCCCATCACAAGCTCTCACGGTCAAAGAAGGATATTCCTTCTCCCAGGAAGACCCGATCAGACTCGGAGTCCCGGTTATTAGACATTTCGACAATGGTAAAACAAGACAAGCAGAGCCACCCGAATGAGCCGACAAATCCCGATAGGAGCTGCACATATCTCGTTCTCAGGGCACACCAGATTGTCCAAGATTCCGGTAGGCCAACCCAGAGTTGCCCCTGGTGGCCATCGGCTGCTGACAGGTTGGACCAACACTCAGAGGAGCACTGGCCCGGGGGTTTAAAATAAAGATGACCCTCGGGCTCCGGAAACCCGAGGGAAAAAGGCTAGGTGAGGCAAATGTAAAATCAAGGTTGGACCTTGCTGGAGGAGTTTTATTCAAAGCGAATTGTCAAGGGGTTCCCATAACACCCAAGCGCGTAAGGAACGCAAAATGAAGGAACATAACACCGGTATGACAGAAACTAGGGAGGCAAGAGTGGAACAAAACACCAGGCATAAGGCCAAGCCTTCCACCCTTTACCAAGTATATAGATGCATTAATTAAATAAGAGATATTGTGATATCCCAACATATCCATGTTCCAACATGGAATAAACCTCAACTTCACCTGCAACTAGCAACGCTATAAGAGGGGCTGAGCGAAAGAGGTAACATAGCCAAATAACGGTTTGCTAGGAAAGGTGGGTTAGAGGCTTGACATGGCAATATGGGAGGCATGACATAGCAAGTGGTAGGTATCGTGGCATAGCAATAGAGCGAGCAACTAGCAAGCAAAGATAAAAGTGATTTCGAGGGTATGGTCACCTTGCCTAAGATCCCGCAAGGAAGAAGAACGAATCCAAGAAGTAGATGAAGGGACATAGTCGAACGGATCCTCACAACTTCGGAACGAAACCGAAGCTAACGAGAGAAGAAACCCGGAAAGAAACAAGCAACAAAATAAACAACCATCACATAAACATGGCATGATGCATAACCAAGTATGATGCATGTCCGGTTTAATGAGGTATGACATGGCAAAGTGCACAAGCAAAACTACAAGTTAAGTGGAGCTCAATATACAATGAGTTGCATATTGACGAAACACCACATGACTTATTTAGTTCTCTCCCGTTTATGTACCCAACAATATTAAATGTTGTTAAGCACGGCAAGAGGTGAGGCAAAAGTAAATTACACATCTTAGGCAATTTAAATAAGGCCGGAAACAACAATAATAATTACGGAAAATCCCCATGTGCATTAGCAATTTAATGCAACAACAATTTAAACATTTTAAAAGTTGTTATCATGATGCGAATGACATGTGCAAGTTTTATGCGATAATAATCAGAAAGTTGTTAAGAGCATGATATGAATCATTTGTCATCGTGGCAGAAACGAAAGGGGTGCCACGACGACGATAACGAAACGGTGCCACGACAATGTTCCGGTTCCGACAAATCATTGAGACGTCGGTGCAAAAGAAAGTGACGGGAGCGTGTCATGCAAGGATGGTGGGGTGCTCCCGGTAACCGGGTTCCCACGGGTCGACGACGGTGCCAAGCGAGGGAAACAACTAACGTTCACGGGAGGATACAACATACAAACATGCATCTCATACAACACAAGCATTCGTTCTCCGACGGTCGTCTCAGGGTTATACCTTCGAAGCGTGCGTTTGTCAGAACGGATCAATTTCATCGAGGGAAGTAGTCGTTCTCTCCACGTTCCTAGTGGAGGTAGTCGTTCATGTTCGGGAAGCGGTAGAGGTACGGGTCTTTGACAACGGTCGTCGTTCGCGCTCCGAGGTCGTCGGTAGAGGTTCTCGCAATCTCGGCGACGGTAGTGGAACACGTTTTCGTAGGTGTTCAAGTCATCGGTAGCGGTACTTGATGAATCCTGAAACGGTCTTAGGCGTCCTCACGCGTAGGGGTACTTGGTGTAGTGATACACGTTCCAAAAGCGGTTCACAACGATGGTAGTCGAACTTGGTGATCCGAAGGGGTACTTGGTGGTATCACCGCAGTCGAGCACGGGTCGGAGAGGAACTTGGCACGTCATCCTGTAGTCATACTCGAGGTCCTCGTGCATTTTGACGACTCTGGAAGATGAATTTTTGCACCCACGTGTTGACGGCAACAGTGCTAGGCAGCGGAGATCACGCACAACAGGGCACGGGAGAAGATGTGCACGGCAGCAAGAGGTCATCCAAGAGGAGGCAGGGGCCATGTCGCCAAGGGTGAGCGGCGACGGAGCTTGAGCAGGGCTGGCGAGACGGCGGCGATGGACTTGACTGAAAAGGACGATGGTGGCGCGAGCTTGCAGGTCACCGGGAGGGTTCGGCAGGGGCACGAGGTAGCTCGCAGAAGCTCCGGCGAGGGCACCGGTGGCCGGTGACGGGCGAAGCGATGCCGAGGGGGCCGGGGTGCAGAAGACGGTGACGAGGAGAGGCAAGAGGAGAGGCGGCGCGGGTGGTCCGGCGTGGCGTCCCTGCGAGGCAACCGTGCGGAGGAGGCGAGGTCGGGCCGAGGCGCAGGGGTCGAAGGCCAGAGGAGGGCGACGGGGATCGAGTAGGGGGAGTCGGGGAGAGGGCCACGCCTGCGTGCGTGTGCTCTGGTTGCACAGGAGGAGAACGAAGGGAGAGGGAGATGGGATCGAGGGAGAGAAGGGATGGGGATCGAGCTGCGAGTCTCTCCTCTCCCGAGCGATGCATGTGTGGCGGCGGTGGAAAGGAACGAGGAGGAGTGGGATCGAGAGGAGAGGGAAGTTGCCGCTGGGCCTCGCTGGCCTAGGGTTAAGGTTAGGTGGTCCTAGTGTGGGAGGTTGGGTGGCCCAGGTGAAGATGGCCTTGGGATTAGGTGGGTCGGGCTATACGAAGACTAGGGAGAGAGAGAGAGAGAAGGAGAGGGCACCCTGGAAAGCTGAAATGGGCTTTTATTTAAAAAAATAAAACTTTGGAGAAGCAAAGAGAGAGTTAGAAAAAGAATTAGACCAACAGGAACATTTTTCTTGGACCAAGAAAAATATGAAGGATTTAACAAAAATGGTTGGAAGAGGTTTGGGCAAACTAAATGCGCACTCATTTGAATTTAATTCAGATGGGCTTGGATAGGAAGTGGGTGAGGAAGGTCCAGAATTGGTGAGGTTTTAGAGGAGCCTCGATAAGAAGTGACAAGAATTGTTGGGAAAGTTTGAGGAAGAACTTTAGGTAGAATGGGCATGAGAATTAAATTGCAAGTATGGTAAGGTGAATTCCAAAATAGTGGAATGTTTAATATAGCTCCCTAATATTGGGGTATATGTTGTAAAGAGAATCACCACGTGAATTCCCTCGGTTTAAATGGACCGAAGATCCATGCAACTTATTTAGTTGAGTTTTAGAACGGGTTGCATGATGACATGATGCAATGCACATGATGCAATGATGAATGCAACGAACCAAACAAATCACATGACAAAACCCGGAAATCAAGGAAGTCATCTGAAGCTCCGGTCTTGGGGCATTACAACCCACTCCCGAGAAGGGCTTGCTGAGGCTGAGTCGCTCGAGTGGCACATGGAGGAGGCTGAAGGCTTCTACGAAGAGCAAGTTGAGGCCAGCACCGCCGTTGATGAGGGTCTTGGTGACGGCCACGTTGCAGATGGTGGGCTTGCAGAGCATCGGGAGCATTCCGGAGCCGGCGATGGAGTCGGGTGGTCTTCTAAGCCGAAGGAGAGGTCGGCCTCTGGCGCAGCCCAACCCGGCGGAGCCCCGGGCGCCTGGAGGTGGCCCCGATCTGAAGGAGGAACGGCTTGGCGTGGCGGTTTGATGGTGGTGCTTGAGAGCCGCCCAGCAGAGCCGCGACTGCGTGGTGCGCCGGCACCGCGTAGTGAGCGGCGAAGAGGTCACAGAGTTCCCCCAAGGGGGCCACCGTGGATCCAGGGAGGCCGAGCAGCCAGGTGTGCGGCTCGCCGGCGAGGACCATGGGGAACCACCTGGCCATGGAGATGATGGAGCGACGAAGCAACGAACTGATGGAAGGGAAGCTACGTCGCACCCTCTACCTGGCACGCCAAATGTCAGATGTGGGGTTCTGGCAAACCCTTAAGGTTCGAACACTGGGGTGCGCGCGAAGTCTTTTCCTCCCACCAATCTACGCCCTAGCTCGCTAAGATCTCGCGGACGAACTTGACGAACTCGCAACACAGAAAGACACAAGATTTATACTGGTTCGGGCCACCATTGTGGTGTAATACCCTACTCCAGTGTGATGGTAGTGGATTGCCTCTTGGGCTGATGATGAACAATACAAGGGGAAGAACAAGCTCCTCGTGTTGAGGTGTTCTTGTGCTTGGCTAACTTGTGTGGGTGAGTGCTAGATGAACTGCTCGATGCCCCTACTGTAGTGGCTAGCTCTACTTATATAGGCCCTGGTCCTCTCCCCAAATATTGAGCGGGAAGGGAGCCAACAACGGTGGGCAAATTTGAAGGGGGACATCTAGTACAAGCCATCCTGACAAAGGTGGCCTCCGCCTGCGAAAGGCTTTGGTGGTGACGCCGTCTTGGGCTCCATGATGACCTCCGTCTTGCCGTCCTTCTGGTCTTGGTCTTGTTGCACCAATATGGCATCCTTTGCCTGATGCCCCGGTACTCCTCGCCTGCGCTGGACTCCTTAGCACCAAAGAGGAAACAAGGACGTTGCGTGCGCTGGCGCCCGCCTGGTGTTGATTATCATGGCTCACGTCACGAGAGCCTCATGAGGTTTGCCTCGCCTAGATATCTCCGCTCCTCGTGAGCCTCCCGACTAGGCCACTCCAGAGGCGGTCTCGTGTCATCTACCTCGCGAGGCTTGGCCCCTCGCGAGGGTCTTGGATGCCTTGTTGATGAAGACGGGCCGTACGGCCTGCTGGCTTAGCCACGCAGCGGGCCGCAGGCAGGCAAGTCTGGGGACCCCGTCCCCAGACCCTCTACATGTCCGTTTTAATTCCTCACAAGGAACAAGAAAGAAGGGAGTTCCTAGGAGCTCTATCTACTCGCACCAACCCCATCCAGATCAGCGACGGCGGCGGCCGGACGCTACAACCTTGTTCCGGGCCCGGCTGTCGTCACTTGTCTCTGGAGTCTCGACGAGCTCGAGAGAGTCGCTGGACCACCAAGAGTCACCATTGTCGCTGGAGGAGCTGCTGGCGAGCCCAGCGGCAGGCTCAGCGTTGGCCACTGCACCGTCCTAACGACCCCCTTCAGGGCAGCACTCCAAGCGGCGGCCTTCCTTGTCGAAGACCTTGAAGAACATCGTGGAGGTGCTGTCGTACCTGAAGTGGATGGCGAGGGTGCCTTCCGCACGGCAGACTCAGGCGACCTCGCCCCACCCATGAGTCATGAAGATCTTCCCAGAGGAGGCGGCTTCAACCTCCGCTCCAGTCGCCGGGGCGTCGCAGTCGGCGTGCTGCAGCCAAAGCTCAAGGGGGCCCCTTGGCGGCATCTCGGCGGTGAAGAACCGTGGGAAGCAAATCCTAGTGTGCGGAGGCATCACCGCCCACAGCATGAATTCGTGCGAGGAGTCCATGGCATGGACCCCTGGGGCAACCGCGTGCGTCACTGCGGCGCGGCGACGGCCCTGGCGTGGTCGGCGGCGCTCGTCGCCCCTCCCTCTAGAGCCCTCAGCTTGGGTGTACAAGGTCAACAGATACCCCGGAGGTGAACGCTAGTACCATGGTCGCGACACTTCCGGCCTCACGACGAGGTCGCGACAATGAGATAGCCTCTTCTTTGGCGGAAGTGGCTCGAGCTCGTCAAGGGGAGTCTTGCCCTTCTCCGCAACCGAGAACCTCCGTATCATCGCCATGGTTGATGCAACAAGTAGTGGAGCGAGGAAGAAGAAGGAGCGGGAGAAGCAAGGGAAGAAGATTGGTCACAGGGGCTCTGCCCCGTCTTCCCATTTATAGCCAAGGGGAGGCCAACCGCCGGCCTCCACGATCTAAGGTAATAATGATCTTTTCTTCATGCAGCAAGGACTTGTCAAGTCGGGCAGTTGCCGAGGCAGCGTGGGGAAGCAGAGACACCCACGTCCAATCAGTCACCACGCACCAACTGTGGCCGCAGGCTGTTCGGGCCCGCGGCACTCTGCACTTGCCCTTTGGCTTCGCCTCGAAGCCAAGCCCGAGCGCGCCTTTGGCCTGGGGGCTACTGTCGGCGTTCTGGGAATGGGGGTCCCCAGACTTGCCTGCATGCGGCCCGCGACATGGCTCCACCAGCGGCCCTGTACGGCCCATCTTCACCAGCAAACACTCAAGACCCTCGCGAGGGGCCAAGCCTCGCGAGGCGGACGACACAAGACCTCCTTAGCGACGGCCTCACCAGGCTGGCTCGCGAGGGGAGGAGAGATCAAGGCAAGGGACACCTTGTGAGGTTCCTGTGACGCAAGCCATGACGACTAGAGCCAGGTGGGCGCCAGGAGGGCGCCAACGCGCAGTGTCCTCGTTTACTCTTTGGTGCTAAAGAGGCAAGCGCAGGCGAGGAGTCACGAGGCATCAGGCAAAGGTTTCCATATCAGTGCCACAAGACCAAGACCAGCAGGACAGTAGGACGAAGGTCACCGTGGAGCCCAAGACAGTGTCACCACCAGAGCCTTCGGTGGGCGAAGACCATCTTTTGTCAGGATAGATTGTACTAGTTGTCCCCCTTCAAATTGGCTGTTGTGGGATCCCTTCCCGCCTAATAATTGGGAAGAGGACCCGGGCCTCTCTATATAGGACTAGCTACCACCATAGAGAGAGATCAGATGATCTCATCTCATCTCATCTCATCTTGGACCGGATTCATCCCACCAAAGCCACCACACACACCATGCACAAGAGCACCTCTCCTCAGGAGGCTGTTCTTCCCTTGTAACTGTTCATCCTCGGCCTAGAGGCAATCCACCACACCACACTAGAGTAGGGTATTACACCACATCGGTGGCCCGAACCAGTATAAACGCTTTTCTCTCTTGTTCTTTGGGTTTGTCGAGCTAGGCCGTGAGATCATGATGTGTGCGAGCTACAGAGGGGGAGAGATCTTCGTGCGCACCCAGTGTTCGAACCTTAAGGGTTTTGCTGGAACCCGAAATCCGACAGCGCCTACCACCATTTTTTTGCACCATCAATCCACCAAAGTTGGAGTAGGGTTTTACACCTCACAACAGCCCGAACCTAGATAAAATCGCCCGTGGGATCTCTACCATGCTATTCCATGCTTTTTCGCCCTTTATGCAATGTGCCATCCTCCCGCCAAACCAGAAAGGGGCTCCTAGTCCCATAGGTGCAGTGATTTCCCGTGATAGGGTGTCTAAAAAATCCAACCCTTAGCTAGGTTGGCTCGGGCCTCCTTTTATAGCTTAAGGGGCGGCGAAAGTGGCAAGATAGTCATTTTGGTGTGATTTGATAGCTAACAATGCTATCATACCTAACTCTGGCAATTAGGACAAAGTGCATAAAATGCACCACTAGGTGTCATGCTGAGGTTGAGGCCCGGCAAGTCTGTCGCACTGCTTCTCCATCTCATCCTCGGTAACGTGACACGCCATCTAGACGGCGTCAATAAAGCTAATCTTCTCCTCGCCATGCTACCACGTGCCTGACGGGTTCCACCCGATTATTTGAGAGCTTGACACCACACTAATTAATGACTTGGGTTCAATGAGGTGGGGCGGTGGCATTTTGGCGAAGTCCTGCCAGCATGGAGCCTGGCGGGTTCTGATTGGTGGCCCCGGCAAGCCCTGTCGGGGCAATTTAGTCTTGTTCCTTTAGGTGTTGCCTGGACCTGGCTGGGCTCTCCAACCCGACAAGGGAGGCTTCCCTATGGTGAGTTCCTTTCAACTTGATCTTCTTAAGCTTAATACGCTCAGCGGTGCCAGTTTGCCTGGGAGGCCACACCGGTCTGTGTACCAGTCTAATGGGAAACAAATACCCTTGTTTGTGTACACCGACTGTAGCCCCCGGGCCTAATCCACATGCGTTGGCGGCATCGTTGGGTTAGGACCAAACAATGCACAGACACGCGGCAAAAATCTGCTGTCCAAGCAATGATGATTTTGCTGACATGTCAATCGCACGTCCATTCCATGCAGTTACTGCAAGTCGTGGAATTGTGGGTTCGCAGCAGTTACTAGGTGGTTCCCCTGTTAAAGGCAGTTTTGCAGGGGAGGAAAAATGAAGAGCCAGCCCCCTCGCGTGGTCCCAATAAAACAGGGCAAACATGAAGGAGCGCTGCACATTCACACCCATCGCCCCTCCCACTTCGTCTTCTTCCTTGCGACGGAAACTGCTTCCGCCGCCACCACCCTTCTCCATGCCATACTAGATCCCACCCTTCTCCATGCCCAAATAAGTGGGGTGCAAGAAGTGCGCCATGAAGGGAAAGTAGGCATCCAAACTAGAGGACCTGATAGTAGAGGAGAAGAAGAAAGAGGCGGAAGCGTTGGTTAAGCGATGGCAAGTGTCAAATTTCGGGCTCCACAAACCCTGGTTAGATTCGAACTGTGGGGTGCGTGCGAAGAACTTAACCTCCCAGTCTGCCAACCTGTCGATCCCATGGCCTAGCTCGATGAACTAAAAAGAAAGAGGACACATCAGTTTACCCAGGTTCGGGCCACCTTGCGGTGTAAAACCCTACTCATGCTTTGTTGTGGATTAGCCTCGAGGTGGGCTGAGGATGAACTAGTACAGTGGAAGGACGACCTCAGGAGGTGTGTACTTGAGCTGGTGGGGGAGAGGATGATCTGAATGATCCGCATCCGGTTGTCTCCTTTCTATGGTGGTGGCTAGGCCCTATTTATAGTGGCCTTGGTCCTCTTCCCAAATGAAGGCGGGAAGGGATCCCACAACGGCCAAATTTCAAGGGGGACAACTAGTACATCTTATCCTGACAAAAGTAGTCTTTTCCTGCAAAGCCTTTGGTCGTGAGGCCGTGGTGGGCTCCGGATGACCTCCGTCCTGCTATCCTGGCGGTCTTGGTCTTGTTGCATGGGAATGGAAACCTTTGGCTGATTCCTCGGGACTCCGCGCCTGCGCTTGCCTCCCTAGATCCAAAGAGGAAACTGTTGTCCTACGCCCGCCTGGCCTTGGTCGTCATGGCTCACGTCATCTGACCCCCACGAGGTGAGGCTTGCATAGAAATCTCCGCTCCTCAGGAGCCAGCCTGAGGAGGCCACTCCTTTTGGAGGTCTTAGTGTCGTCTGCCTCACGAGGGTCTTGAGTTGTTGGTGCTAAAGATGGGCCATACCAGGCTGCCGATGGAACCACATCATGGGCACAGGCATCCAAGTCTGGGTACCCCATTCCCAGAACACCGACAGTAGCCCCGGGGCCCAAGGTGCGCTCGGGCTTGGCTTCGAGGCGAAGCCAAAGGGGAAGGGAAAAGCGTAGTGGGCCCTAACCGCTTGCGGCCTCGGTTGATGCGTGCTGCTTGATGAGATGTGGGTGTCTCTGCTTCCCCACACTTCCTCGGCAATCGTCTGTGTCGGCGTTCTGGGACCGGGGGTGCCTAGACTTGCCTGCCTGCGATTCACAGCGTGGCTCCACCAACGGCTTGGTACGGCCTAGCTTCAGCAGCGACCACCCAAGACCCTCACGAGGCGGACGACACCAAGACCTCCCTAGGGGTGGCCTCACTAGGCCGGCTCCCGAGGAGAGGAGATATCTATGCAAGGGGCATATCGCGAGGTTCACGTGACGTGAGCCATGATGACCAAGGCCAGGTGGGCGCTAGGGGGCGTAGTGTACCAGTTTCCTCTTTGGTGGTAAGGAGGCAAGCACAGGCGCGAGGTCCCGAGGCATCGGGAAAATGTTTCCATATCGGTGCAACAAGACCAAGACCGCCATGACAGCAGGACGGAGGTCATTGCGGCGCCCACAACAGCATCACCACCAGAGCCTTTGGTAGGCGAAGACCACCTTTTGTCAGGATAGCTTGTACTAGTTGTCCCCCTTCAAACTTGGCCGCTGTGGGATCCCTTCCCACCTAACATTTGGGAAGAGGACCAAGGCTACTATAAATAGGACCTAGCCATCACCATAGCAGGGAAGATGGATGGGAGCATTCAGATTATCCTCACACACATCAGCTCATCGAGCCCAAGAGCACCTCACCTCCTGAGGTTGTTCATCCACTGTTCATCCTCAGCCCCTCGAGGCAATCCACCACACACTGGAGTAGGGTATTACACCGCAAGGCGGCCCGAACCAGTATAAACCCCCGTGTCTCTTATTCTTTGGGTCCGTCGAGCTTGGCCTTGGGATCGTTGAGCGAGCGAGCTAGGAATAGAGAGTTCTTCTTGTGCACCCTAGAGTTCGAACCTCACAAGGGTTTGCTGGAACCCGTAGTTCGAAATTTCGCGCGCCAGGTAGGGGTGCGCTGAAGCCTTTCTTGCATCACTCGATGCACCACTGCTCCATCACAACCATGGCTGACGCTCGCCGGGCCCGTGCTGGGCGCCGGGCCACCCTTCCCGCTCACGTCGCCGAGACGGTGCCCATCGGCGGACCTTCCCGTCGCTCTCCATCACCCGCTGCCAACGCCGCTACCGGCTCGGCGAGAAACGAGCAGCAAGCTTCATCGCTGCACCCTCTGTGCGGCGGGACGGACGCACTGCCACCCCGTCGCTGACTCCAGCCAGCTCGTCATCCCACATTTGTGGTGCACCCGTGGACGCGTAGGCAACGCCGCTCATGGCACGCGAGCTCCTACGTTACCGCCCCGTCGACGACCTCTATGAAGTCTGGCTGGACCGCATCACTGAGCTCGTCAGCGCCGCTGGGGGCTCTCCCGCGCAGTCTCTCTCGCTGCCTTGCTGCCCCTACCGCAGGCGACATAGCCCATGGAGCCCCTCCGCCACCTCCACATCAGGACGTCGCCCTCACACCAAGACGTGTGGCCCCGCGGTGCGACCCACCGCATAGGGGCGCCCACGCGTGAAGAAGGTAGCTACCAGAAAATCCCACATCCGCAAGAAGATGCTCCTGCACTCCCCGCACCACCACGTCAAGATCGCGTGCCGCCTGCGGCGTCGGCGCGTGGGTATCAATACCAGACTCCACCTCCACGACGGGCTCCTGTGACCATGGCAGGCTGCCACGCCTTCACCCCCGAGCTGCGCAGTGTTTTCTGGCCCGGCAAGTTCAAGCCCGACCTGCCTCCGCACTACGACGGTGCCCCGACCCTGCTAAGTTCTTGCAGCTCTACAAGCTGAGCATCGAGGTGGCCAACGACGATGAGAAAGTTATGGCGAACCGGTTTCCCATGGCTCCCAAAGATGATGCGCGCTCGTGGCTCTTGAACCTGCCCACGGGATCGATCTCCTCCTGGGGAGAGATGCGCGAGCACTTCGTCGCCAACATCCAAGGCACTCGCGACTGCCCGCCTGCCGCTGGTGACCTGTGGCGCATCAAGTAGCAGCCAGGGGGACCCTGAAGAAGTACATCCAGTGTTTCAACAGCGTTCGCCTAACTTACGAGGCTCCGGGAGGCTCCGGCGGCCTAACTTACGAGGTGGGTTGCCCAGCCTTTACCCATGAGATGTGGCAGTTCCAGTGGCCGTCCCACCGCACGTTCAAGCCCGACGTCGGCGAGAAGTACAATGGAAAGACCCATCCGCCAGAGTTCCTCAGCATCTACACCATCACGATGCAAGCCCTGGAGCTCACGACGACAAGGTGCTTGCCAACTACTTCCCTTTGGCCCTGAAACCCAATGTCATGTCTTGGTTGATGCACTTGCTGGCGGATTCCATTTCTTCTTGGTCGGATCTGTGTCATGAGTTCGTTGGGGCCTTCACTAGAGGCCACCAAGCTCATGGCCAGGCGAGTGATTTGCATATCATTCCCCAGAAGGAACGCGAAAACCTGCGCAAGTACATACAGAGGTTCAGCCGGGTGCAATACAACATCCCGGATGTTCATCCTGCCGCCGTGATCATCGCATTCCATCAGAATGTGCGTAAACGCAATATGCGTGAAGAGTTGGCAATGAACAAGGTCAAGGACACGGCCGAACTTTATGTTCTAGCCGATAGATGCGCCCGGGCTGAAGAGGGAAGGAAGTACCCCGGCGAAGACGCCGAGCGAAAACCGACTCTACCGACGGAGACAGCGCCGCCCCGACGAAGAAGGGTCGGTGTCGCAACAGGAAACGCATGGGTAAGGCTGTGCTTGCCATCAAGGGATCCGACGACACCGGCACCGCCAAGAAGGCCAAGGCAGACGACCCCGACAAGGAGATTGCTAGGTGCGCCGCTTGCTGGGCCTTGGCGGCTAACGACAAGTCAGGGGCTCCAATAAGCAGTATTGCAAGATCCACCGCACCAAGGGCCATGACCTCCAGAACTGCCGACAAGTTGAGCTGCTTGCTGAAAAGCAAAAAGCCGAATACGAGAGGCGGGACAAGGAGAAGGGTCAGCATGGTGCCGAAGGATCCGGCAAGAAGTGTGGCGGCCAAGGAGGCCACCGTAGCAAGGACAACCAGCAAGAGAGGCCCGCTCGGGGCCGTGACAAGAAGCAGGAAGACGATGATCATGATGAGGACGATGAGTCCGGCGAGCATGAGTTCCAGATGGCTACAGAGGCCATGTGTGATGTAGGGTAGGAACCCTAGGGGCCGATCTTTCACGAAAGGAGCGGATCCCGTCCAAGAACGTGAAGAACACAAGGGGAAAACGAGGGAAAACACAAGAGGAAACACGAGAGAATCACACAACCAACAAGAATAGATCACACATGCGCTAGATCGATGAACACAAAGGTGAGATACAAGATCCAAAGTCAACAACGGATGATACAAAGGTAGCCGGTCTTCTCCGTGAGGAGGCCTTGATGTTCTTATCCAAAAGGAGGTCTTGAATCCAAAGGGATCTTCTCCGAAGAGGCCGCGGTCTCTCACGAGGGGTAGATCCGATGTTGATGAGCGAAGCTCTATCTCTAAGTATGAGCTAAACCAACGCTGGCCTTAGAAAGGAGGTGGAGGTGGTCTATTTATAGTCTTATCCACGAAGGGGTAAGTGGGAGAGGGGTACAAGGCCAAAGGCCCGCGGCTGCACACAGGCAGGTACCGGACGACCGGTGGGGGTCAGACGTCCGGTGGGTCAGGACGGTCCGGACGTCCGGCGTGCGTCGGACGTCCGCTGATTCTTCTCGGGATAGGTGGCATCGGACGTCCGGTCGGCGTCGGTCGTCCGATGTTTTGCTTCGGCATCGGTGGCACTGGATTTATGGTATGTGTCGGACGTCCGGTGCCTGGGACTTGTCGGACGTCCGGTGTTCGTCGGTCGTCCAGCGGCTGTAGAGGGTCGGACGTCTGGTGGCTTCCGGTCGTCCCGTCGCTGAAGACTCTGCAGTTCCTTCTTCTTCCGTCTTCTCTTCTAGGCTTCCCTCGCGGATGGTGTAGGTGTTCCTTGGCGCTTGCACTCCTCCTCGTCATCCGTGAAGTTCCGACAATACCTATGCATGCACACGAGAGGGGTGTCAAGTAGTATACCATCCTCGAAGGGGTCAAGTGAGCACGTGTAAAGGAGATGATTCACCTTTATGTATGTGAAGTAGATGTCGCACGTGTCACTTGCCAAACGGACTCTTGACATGGTGATGTCCATAGAATGCTCCGCATCATCTCCCCTCCCTTGGGAAAGATCTGACCTTGGACTGAAATCCAAATCACCATGGGAAAGAGATGGCGTCGCCGTGTAGGAGTGGTCGGTCACCAAGTTCTCGTCATCTTGAAGCTCGAAATGG
The DNA here is from genome assembly GCF_002162155.2 of Triticum dicoccoides. Classification (NCBI taxonomy): domain Eukaryota; kingdom Viridiplantae; phylum Streptophyta; class Magnoliopsida; order Poales; family Poaceae; genus Triticum; species Triticum dicoccoides. The sequence goes on from NC_041386.1 coordinate 339,874,281, forward strand.
GCACTCTCCAATGTCGCATCGTCTAGTGATTCCTTCAAAATGAGCAAGGACAACAAACACTTGGAAAAACAAATGTGGTTAGCGTTAGTGCAAAACCAAGCATTCAAGAGGTTATTCAACAAACAAGTGTCGTCATCATGCAAAGCATATGGTTTGACAAAGGATTGTGACATGGCATGTAAGCACATAAATTGAGCATAATCAAGGATATCATGGGGACAAGCATGTAAATGTGAGGTATTCATGCAAATATGTTGGACAAGTGAAGAAGCATCTACCTCAAATTCATAGCAAGCATTCACAAATTTCTCAATGAAAGGTCTATGGTAGGCATAGGAATCATTCACAACACCAAATAAAATGAAGTGTCTAAACACATGTGTCAAGTGCAAGACAATCCAAGCATAATGTGCATTGGGTGTAGTGAATATCGTGTGGCACTCAACACAATAGAAAGAGCAATTGTTCATCATGTGTAAGGCAATCAAGTCAAGCATAGTAACCGAGTCGTGCAAGCTAGTAGTGCGAAGATGCAACATACTAGAGGAAATCATGGCAATCATGTCATGTGAGAAAATAATAGACATAGACAATGCACATGACATATCGCAAGCACGAACACAAAGCAAAATGAAAGTATCATCATATGCATGGGGCACAAAGCAAACAAGGCAATAACAAGCAATGTCTCCACCAAGCTTGCAAATACACATACAAGTATGAGAATCAATCATCATGTGTAATACAAAGCATGGGTCACGAATGCATGGCAAAAGCATAGTAATGAGCATAACATGCCAAGTGAACATGGCAAGATGGGCATAGAATATGTAGTTGACAATAACCCATAGCCAAGTGAGGGTCATGTAGAAGAAATGCGCGAAGTCTTTGCGCGAAGAGAGCGGTGGGAAAGACAATCCATGGGATCCCAAGTCATCATTGCTCTCTAGAGCTCGTTTTGTCAACTCGTGGGATTGCGAGGTTGAAAATAATTCATGGGTACCTACACAAAAGAGACACAAACGGAAGAAATTGTGTGTGTGGTAAATGTACACATCATCCATCATGATGTGTACGTGCACGTGAGAGTTAGCATAAGATAAGCATCGCTCAAAGAAATTTTATGCATGGTATACGAACATGTCATCCATAATGAAAGAATAGTTATTATGTATGACACGATGGGGATGTAAATTGAGCATACAAGTATATGGATCATGCAATGGGTGGGAGTGATCACAATCTCCTAAAATGTATGAGGAAACTATGGGGGTATCCTCATGAGCAATGTTGGAAACATCATATGGAGAAAATGGACAACATCCAAAACAATGCATATCCGAAGCTAGGTGGTCATGGCATGGCATATGAGATAAATGATGCAAAGGTAGCATGTCAATATCATCACAAGAGAAACAAATGCCAATAACCATAGGCTTGTCATCTATGCCATATGTGCAAATTGGGTTCATTTTAATAGCATATTCATAGTCACTATGAAGAGATTGCAAATATGACATGTGGTCGATCTCATGCATAGCATATGACAAGTTGGCAAACATGATGTGACCTAAGGAATTGTCACAAGAAATCCTATGCAACATGGCATCACAACTAATAGACTCCATATGGAAATCATCATACTCATCATAAATGGGTAAATCATCGCATGGGGAAGTCACACTAGCATGAAGGAGGGAAATAGGATGATCAACATCATGCAAGCAATCAATGTCATGATAGTCCTCTAGTGGGACAAGAGCATCACCTTCACCTATGTTACCTTTGTCATTCCACTCACGCGGTGTAGGTGAGGTGGGTAAGACCGAATGGTGGTCAAGATCATCATTGTGATGGAACCATGTGGGGGGTGCATCATATTCCACCATGGCCATCGTCTTGTCCAAAGTTAGGACGAAGTCGTCGAGAATCGGCGCGTCATCATATAAGGGACCTAGCACCAAATGAGAAGACACAATAGAGGTAGATGTCAAGTCGTTAGTGTTAAAAGTGGCCTCACATGACCTATCAACTATCTCACTCTCTCTATGTGGTGGTTCACTCACTCCCACAAAATAGGTGCACTCAATCTCACGTACGGTGGAGTCACTCATCTCACTCAAGTGGTGGGGGTTGTGGCTCTCCTCACATGGGAATTGGGGTAACACACCTATGGGGCTAGTGGTGAAGTCACTCTCACTCTCAATATGGTGGAATAAATCACTCAAGTCATCATACATCGCTGTGGTCGAAGGGAAAATCCCATGCTCAACCATCTCGTTGTTGTCGTCGTGGATGAAGGCCGAAGATGGCACATCATCACTCTTGCCTCCTAAGATGGAAGCATCATCCTTGCTCGTCACCATGTCGCTCGCCTCCAAAGCTTGGTCCTTGATGGTGTCCGTAGTCGTAGTCGTCGCTGCACCATCTTGAAAAAGAGTCGAAGTAGACTCGGCATCGTCAACGCCACAAAGAGGGATGGCGGTGAAGTTAAACTTGGGAGCATCGTCTTGGAGCTCGTCGGGCTTGGACATCATGGTGGTACTAGCCTCATGCTCGTTCTAATGGAGCTTGGTCGTCGCGAAGTGAGCTTGGGGTGGAGAAGCTTTGGCCTTCATGAGTTCTTGTTCCGCCTTGAGAGCACCAATGTAGTTGTCGTTGAGGGACTTGTAGTTCTCGAGGAAGATCGTCTTGGAGATGTTGTTGTTGAATCCCATCATGAAGTGGAACTTCATCAAAATGGGGTCGTCCACGCCGGCTCGTCGCAAGTCAATCTTCATTTCCTTGAAGTACTCGTCGATGGACTTGGATCCTTGGATGGTGTTCTCCAATTGGTGTAAAAGTTGTTCCATGTAGGTTGGAGGCACAAACTCTCGCCGCAAAGCTCTCTTCGTCTTGGGCCAACTCATGTCGTAGGTCTCCGAAGATGCGTGAAGCTACCATGTGGATGCGTAGTCGTGGAAGTTCCTTGTGGCGCACTTCACTTGATCTTCGGGAGGAACGTGATGTAGCTTGAGGTAGTCGTCCATCAAACGCTCCCACTCGAGATACTCCTCGGGTTCTAGAGTCCCATAGAAAGGAATCTCATGGTCGGTGTCGAGGTCATAGTAGCTCGTGGAAGTCGTGGACTTGAGCTTGGGGAGCTTCTCTTGAGGTGCTTGTGGGCGAAGATGCCGTATGTCCGTAGGCGAAGATGCCTTGAAGTTGCTTGGCGAAGATGCTAAGGGGGATGGTGAAGTCGTTGAGCGGTTGTTGGTGTTGAGCTCTTGACCTTCACATCCTTGTTGGTGATGGTGTCGATGCCGATGTGATATTGCCGGAGATGGTAGCCCGGAGGAATGTGCTCTTGAGTGTCTTCTCGAAGATGAGGAAGACCGCTTGTAGGAGTTGATGAGGGCTTTGATCTCCTCCATTTGAGCTTGCATCTTGGTGTCGGTGGAGTTGTTCGCGGCATCGAACTCGTCGTTGTTTTTGTAGACCGAAGATGAAATGCCTTGCCTATCCATTACTCCAAGAGAAAAATGTGAGTGGTGGAAAGAGAAGAACGAATACCAAATGTACCTTGACCGAAGTTGAAAGTGGATCAATGATCACTCCAATGTGGACAAGGAAATAGCACAATTGGTACCAATTCTTGTCGGTTTCTCACACCGACACAAGTAAGGCTTATGGTGGAGCTCGATGAGGATAGTGGCACAAAATTTTGATGTAAAATGTTAGACAGAGTCAATAATGTTGAAAGAGATTCACAAATTCGCAAGTGTAACAAGTAGACCAATAGCAATGTGTGGCACACGGAAACACACACACAGATAGATAAATGGGGTCGTGCAACCAAGGATGAGCACAAAATGTGGAATCCACAGAAAACGCTCGTGTTGCACAACTCAAGAGAGACGCTAGCAAGATTGCTCACTAGGCGGATACGACACTTGTGCACAATCTATAAGATGCAAAATGGATAAACTTTCTATCCCAAGTATGCTATGTATGTATGGTTCCCGGTGTTTGATCCAAGATGATCGGATATGACAATCTTATGCAATGTGGTGGATGCTATGGCTATTGCTTACAAGCTTCTTTGCTCTTTATCTTTTTCTTAAAAGCTTATTCTTTTTTTGTATGGCCACTTTGCGAAATGCACAAACCAAGATAGTTATTGTGTATATGCGGGAACAAACTTGAGGCACAAGGGATGATATGATACCGATATGATATTGTATGTATGCAATGTATGGTGTAGATCACTAATGTGCACAAGTAACGTTGCCAGTAATACTCAAATGGCTAGTCTCGATAGGCAAGTAACGCAAAATGGGTTAGGGGTTATCAATGCAATGGCAAGGGAATATACAATGGAGGGATACCACGATACCGAGATGATATGGAGGTTACCGTCCGTGTCGATCATGAGTGGCGGTGATCTTGATGGAGATACCAAGATGATGGAGACTCATCCCTAAGTAGCCGAAACACCTTAGGAAACGGAAAAACCACAACTCAAAATCTCAAGGACAAAAGTCAAATGGTGGTAGCGGGAAGTGGTGGTGTTGCACTAGGCAATGCGGAAGTGGAGGTTATGGTGGTGGACTATACACGGTGTCGGATTTGAAAGCATGGTCCCTAAGTAGCCGAAACACCTTAGGAGACACAACTCACAACACAACCAAAATTGGGTTAAGTTGGGGTGGCGGAAGTGTATAGTGGTCAGGCCTATGCAGAAGTGGTGGTGGTGGTTGATGAAGAAGCAACCGTCCCTAAGTAGCCTAGACACCTTAGGAGACTCAAATCACTCCTCAAGCAACCACATATGCGTTGGGGATCAATATGGGTTAGGTTGCGGAAGTCGGTGCTGGTGTAGCGGATGATGTGGTGGCAGCCCTAGGCAAACATGCAAAAATTGTCAAAATTTGATGGAGTCAAATGGTGATGGTAGTATTTTTGTGGGAAGGGGGATGTCAAGAGCTTTCCAAAGAGCTAAATAACGCGAAAATCGGACTCCGTATGAATTAGTTATGGCCGAAACAAAAATTAGCCGAAGTTGATATCTACAGGTAGCGGATGTCCGGAAAAAACGGTCGTCCGGTCGCCGGACGTCCGGTCGGGTCGGAAATCCGCTGATTCTGCTCGGGTTAGGGGGTTCCGTTCGTCCGGTAAGGTCGGACGTCCGGTGGTTCCTGCGGCTCCGGACGTCCGATAAAGTGACGGTCGTCCGGTGGGTCGGGGTCAACACGAAATTTCAGATCCGGGGCGTGATTTTGGGCGGAAAATGATGATTTTGGGTTCAAAATTGATGAGATTTCGTGGATGAAAGATGGGGAAACTTGGGGAAATGCTAGATCCACTCGAAACCAAGCAAATCCATGGATCAAAATCAACAAAACTTCCTCAAACCAACAAATCACAAAAAAAATTGGGGCTATTTTTTGTGGGGATTTTCAAAATTGGGGAAGAACACAACAAAATTAGGCTAGAAAATGAAAAGGGGAGGCTCTGAAATCGTGATCAACGTGGCTTTGATACCAAGATGATGTAGGGTAGGAACCCTAGGGTCCGATCTTTCATGAAAGGAGCGGATCCCGTACAAGAACGCGAAGAACACGAGGGGAAAATGAGGGAAAACGCAAGAGGAAACATGAGAGAATCACTCAACCAACAAGAATAGATCACACATGCGCTAGATCGATGAACACAAAGGTGAGATACAAGATCCAAAGTCAACAACGGACGATACAAAGGTAGCCGGTCTTCTCCGTGAGGAGGCCTTGATGTTCTTCTCCAAAAGGAGGTCTTGAATCCAACGGGATCTTCTCCGAAGAGGCCGCGGTCTCTCACGAGGAGTAGATCTGATGTGGATGAGCGAAGCTCTATCTCTAAGTATGTGCTAAACCAACGCTAACCTTAGAAAGGAGGTGGAGGTGGTCTATTTATAGTATTAGCCACGAAGGGGTAAGTGGGAGAGGGGTACAAGGCCAAAGGCCCGCGGCTGCACACAGGCAGGTACCGGACAAACGGTGGGGGTCGGACGTCCGGTGTCTCAGGACGGTCCGGACGTCCGGCGCGCGTCGGACGTCCGCTGATTCTTCTCGGGACAGGTGGCATCGGACGTCCGGTCGGCGTCAGTCGTCCGACGTTTTGCTTCGAGATTGGTGGCACCGGATTTCCGGTAAGCGTCGGACGTCCGGTGCCTGGGACTTGTCAGACGTCCGGTGTTCGTTGGTCGTCCGGCGGCTGTAGAGGGTCAGACGTCCGGTGGCTTCCGGTCGTCCGGTCGCTGAAGACTCTGCAGTTCCTTCTTCTTCCGTCTTCTCTTCCAGGCTTCCCTCGCGGATGGTGTAGGTGTTCCTTGGCGCTTGCACTCTTCCTTGTGATCCGTGAAGTTCCGACAATACCTATGCATGCACACGAGAGGGGTGTCAAGTAGTATACCATCCTCGAAGGGGTCAAGTGAGCACGTGTAAAGGAGATGATTCACCTTTATGTATGTGAAGTAGATGTCGCACGTGTCACTTGCCAAACGGACTCTTGACATGGTGATGTCCATAGAATGCTCCGCATCATCTCCCCTCCCTTGGGAAAGATCCGACCTCGGATTGAAATCCAAATCACCATGGGAAAGAGATGGCGTCGCCGTGTAGGAGTGGTCGGTCACCAAGTTCTCGTCATCTTGAAGCTCGAAATGGGCATTCTCCAATGTCGCATCATCTAGTGATTCCTTCAAAATGAGCAAGGACAACAAACACTTGGAAAAACAAATGTGGTTAGCGTTAGTGCAAAACCAAGCATTCAAGAGGTTATTCACCAAACAAGTGTCGTCATCATGCAAAGCATATGGTTTGACAAAGGATTGTGACATGGCATGTAAGCACATAAATTGAGCATAATCAAGGATATCATGGGGACAAGCATGTAAATGTGAGGTATTCATGCAAATATGTAGGACAAGTGAAGAAGCATCTACCTCAAATTCATAGCAAGCATTCACAAATTGCTCAATGAAAGGTCTATGGTAGGCATAGGAATCATTCACAACACCAAATAAAATGAAGTGTCTAAACACATGTGTCAAGTGCAAGACAATCCAAGCATAATGTGCATTGGGTGTAGTGAATATCGTGTGGCACTCAAAACAATAGAAAGAGCAATTGTTCATCATGTGTGAGGCAATCAAGTCAAGCATAGTAACCGAGTCGTGCAAGCTAGTAGTGCGAAGATGCAACATACTAGAGGAAATCATGGCAATCATGTCATGTGAGAAAATAATAGACATAGACAATGCACATGACATATCGCAAGCACGAACACAAAGCAAAATGAAAGTATCATCATATGCATGGGGCACAAAGCAAACATGGCAATAACAAGCAATGTCTCCACCAAGCTTGCAAATACACATACAAGTATGAGAATCAATCATCATGTGTAATGCAAAGCATGGGTCACGAATGCATGGCAAAAGCATAGTAATGAGCATAACATGCAAACTGAACATGGCAAGATGGGCATAGAATATCTAGTGGACAATAACCCATAGCCAAGTGAGGGTCATGTAGAAGAAATGCGCGAAGTCTTTGCGCGAAGAGAGCGGTGGGAAAGACAATACATGGGATCCCAAGTCATCATTGCTCTCTAGAGCTCGTTTTGTCAACTCGTGGGATTGCGAGGTTGAAAATAATTCATGGGTACCTACACAAAAGAGACACAAACGGAAGAAATTGTGTGTGTGGTAAATGTACACATCATCCATCATGATGTGTACGTGCACGTGAGAATTAGCACAAGATAAGCATCGCTCAAAGAAATTTTATGCATGGTATAAGAACATGTCATCCATAATGAAAGAATAGTTATTATGTATGACACGATGGGGATGTAAATTGAGCATACAAGTATATGGATCATGCAATGGGTGGGACTGATCACAATCTCCTAAAATGTATGAGGAAACTATGGGGGTATCCTCATGAGCAATGTTGGAAACATCATATGGAGAAAATGGACAACATCCAAAACAATGCATATCCGAAGCTAGGTGGTCATGGCATGGCATATGAGATAAATGATGCAAAGGTAGCATGTCAATATCATCACAAGAGAAACAAATGCCAATAACCATAGGCTTGTCATCTATGCCATATGTGCAAATCTGGTTCATTTTAATAGCATATTCATAGTCACTATGAAGAGATTGCAAATATGACATGTGGTCGATCTCATGCATAGCATATGACAAGTTGGCAAACATGATGTGACCTAAGGAATTGTCACAAGAAATCCTATGCAACATGGCATCACAACTAATAGACTCCATATGGAAATCATCATACTCATCATAAATGGGTAAATCATCGCATGGGGAAGTCACACTAGCATGAAGGAGGGAAATAGGATGATCAACATCATGCAAGCAATCAATGTCATGATAGTCCTCTAGTGGGACAAGAGCATCACCTTCACCTATGTTACCTTTGTCATTCCACTCACGCGGTGTAGGTGAGGTGGGTAAGACCGAATGGTGGTCAAGATCATCATTGTGATGGAACCATGTGGGGGGTGCATCATATTCCACCATGGCCATCGTCTTGTCCAAAGGTAGGACGAAGTCATCGAGAATCGGCGCGTCATCATATAAGGGACCTAGCACCAAATGAGAAGACACAATAGAGGTAGATGTCAAGTCGTTAGTGTTAAAAGTGGCCTCACATGACCTATCAACTATCTCACTCTCTCTATGTGGTGGTTCACTCACTCCCACAAAATAGGTGCACTCAATCTCACGTACGGTGGAGTCACTCATCTCACTCAAGTGGTGGGGGTTGTGGCTCTCCTCACATGGGAATTGGGGTAACACATCTATGGGGCTAGTGGTGAAGTCACTCTCACTCTCAATATGGTGGCATAAATCACTCAAGTCATCATATATCACCGTGGTCGAAGGGAAAATCCCATGCTCAACCATCTCGTTGTTGTCGTCGTGGATGAAGGCCGAAGATGGCACATCATCACTCTTGCCTCCTAAGATGGAAGCATCATCCTTGCTCGTCACCATGTCGCTCGCCTCCAAAGCTTGGTCCTTGATATTGTCCGTAGTCGTAGTCGTCACCGCACCATCTTGAAAAAGAGTCAAAGTAGACTCGGCATCGTCAATGCCACAAAGAGGGATGGCGGTGAAGTCAAACTTGGGAGCATCGTCTTGAAGCTCGTCGGGGTTGGACATCATGGTGGTACTAGCCTCATGCTCGTTCTAATGGAGCTTGGTCGTCGCGAAGTGAGCTTGGGGTGGAGAAGCTTTGGCCTGCATGAGTTCTTGTTCCGCCTTGAGAGCACCAATGTAGTTGTCGTCGAGGGACTTGTAGTTCTCGAGGAAGATCGTCTTGGAGATGTTGTTGTTGAATCCCATCATGAAGTGGAACTTCATCGAAATGGGGTCGTCCACGCCGGCTCGTCGCAAGGCAATCTTCATTTCCTTGAAGTACTCGTCGATGGACTTGGATCCTTGGATGGTGTTCTCCAATTGGTGTAAAAGTTGTTCCATGTAGGTTGGAGGCACAAACTCTCGCCGCAAAGCTCTCTTCGTCTTGGGCTAACTCATGTCGTAGGTCTCCGAAGATGCGTGAAGCCACCATGTGGACACGTAGTCGTGGAAGTTCCTTGTGGCGCACTTCACTTGATCTTCGGGAGGAACATGATGTAGCTTGAGGTAGTCGTCCATCAAACGCTCCCACTCGAGATACTCCTCGGGTTCTAGAGTCCCATAGAAAGGAATCTCATGGTCGGTGTCGAGGTCATAGTAGCAAGTGGAAGTCGTGGACTTGAGCTTGGGGAGCTTCTCTTGAGGTGCTTGTGGGCGAAGATGCCGTATGTCCGTAGGCGAACATGCCTTGAAGTTGCTTGGCGAAGATGCTAAGGGGGATGGTGAAGCCGTTGAGCGGTTGTTGGTGTTGAGCTCTTGACCTTCACGTCCTTGTTGGTGATGGCGTCGATGCCGATGTGATATTGCCGGAGATGGTAGCCCGGAGGAATGTGCTCTTGAGCGTCTTCTCGAAGATGAGGAAGACCGCTTGTAGGAGTTGATGAGGGCCTTGATCTCCTCCATTTGGGCTTGCATCTTGGCGTCGGTGGAGTTGTTCGCGGCATCGAACTCGTCGTTGTTGTTGTAGACCGAAGATGAAATGCCTTGCCTATCCATTACTCCAAGAGAAAAATGTGAGTGGTGGAAAGAGAAGAACGAATACCAAATGTACCTTGACCGAAGTTGAAAGTGGATCAATGATCACTCCAATGTGGACAAGGAAATAGCACAATTGGTACCAATTCTTGTCGGTTTCTCACACCTACACAAGTAAGGCTTATGGTGGAGCTCAGTGAGGATAGTGGCACAAAATTTTGATGTAAAATGTTAGCCAGAGTCAATAATGTTGAAAGAGATTCACAAATTCGCAAGTGTAACAAGTAGACCAATAGCAATGTGGCGCACACGGAAACACACACACAGATAGATAAATGGGGTCGTGCAACCAAGGATGAGCACAAAATGTGGAATCCACGGAAAACGCTCGTGTTGCACAACTCAAGAGAGACGCTAGCAAGATTGCTCACTAGGCGGATACGACACTTGTGCACAACCTATAAGATGCTAAATGGATAAACTTTCTATCCCAAGTATGCTATGTATGTATGGTTCCCGGTGTTTGATTCAAGATGATCGGATATGACAATCTTATGCAATGTGGTGGATGCTATGGCTATTGCTTACAAGCTTCTTTGCTCTTTATCTTTTTCTTAAAAGCTTATTCTTTTTTTTGTATGGCCACTTTGCGAAATGCACAAACCAAGATAGTTATTGTGTATATGCGGGAACAAACTTGAGGCACAAGGGATGATATGATACCGATATGATATTGTATGTATGCAATGTATGGTGTAGATCACTAATGTGCACAAGTAACGTTGCCGGTAATACTCAAATTGCTAGTCTCGATAGGCAAGTAACGCAAAATGGGCTAGGGGTTATCAATGCAATGGCAAGGGAATATACAATGGAGGGATACCACGATACCGAGATGATATGGAGGTTACCGTCCGTGTCGATCATGAGTGGCAGTGACCTTGATGGAGATACCAAGATGATGGAGACTCGTCCCTAAGTAGCCGAAACACCTTAGGAAACGGAAAAACCACAACTCAAAATCTCAAGGACAAAAGTCAAATGGTGGTAGCGGGAAGTGGTGGTGTTGCACTAGGCAATGCGGAAGTGGAGGTTATGGTGGTGGACTATACACGGTGTCGGATTTGAAAGCATGGTCCCTAAGTAGCCGAAACACCTTAGGAGACACAACTCACAACACAACCAAAATTGGGTTAAGTTGGGGTGGCGGAAGTGTATAGTGGTCAGGCCTATGCAGAAGTGGTGGTGGTGGTTGATGAAGAAGCAACCGTCCCTAAGTAGCCTAGACACCTTAGGAGACTCAAATCACTCCTCAAGCAACCACATATGCGTTGGGGATCAATATGGGTTAGGTTGCGGAAGTCGGTGCTGGTGTAGCGGATGATGTGGTGGCAGCCCTAGGCAAACATGCAAAAATTGTCAAAATTTGATGGAGTCAAATGGTGATGGTAGTATTTTTGTGGGAAGGGGGATGTCAAGAGCTTTCCAAAGAGCTAAATAACGCGAAAATCGGACTACGTATGAATTAGTTATGGCCGAAACAAAAATCAGCCGAAGTTGATATCTACAGGTAGCGGATGTCCGGAAAAAACGGTCGTCCGGTCGCCGGACGTCCGGTCGGGTCGGAAATCCGCTGATTCTGCTCGGGTTAGGGGGTTCCGTTCGTCCGGTAAGGTCGGACGTCCGGTGGTTCCTGCGGCTCCGGACGTCCGATAAAGTGACGGTCGTCCGGTGGGTCGGGGTCAACACGAAATTTCAGATCCGGGGCGTGATTTTGGGCGGAAAATGATGATTTTGGGTTCAAAATTGATGAGATTTCGTGGATGAAAGATGGGGAAACTTGGGGAAATGCTAGATCCACTCGAAACCAAGCAAATCCATGGATCAAAATCAACAAAACTTCCTCAAACCAACAAATCACAAAAAAAATTGGGGCTATTTTTTGTGGGGATTTTCAAAATTGGGGAAGAACACAACAAAATTAGGCTAGAAAATGAAAAGGGGAGGCTCTGAAATCGTGATCAACGTGGCTTTGATACCAAGATGATGTAGGGTAGGAGCCCTAGGGTCCGATCTTTCATGAAAGGAGTGGATCCCGTACAAGAACGCGAAGAACACGAGGGAAAAATGAGGGAAAACGCAAGAGGAAACATGAGAGAATCACTCAACCAACAAGAATAGATCACACATGCGCTAGATCGATGAACACAAAGGTGAGATAAAAGATCCAAAGTCAACAACGGACGATACAAAGGTAGCCGGTCTTCTTCGTGAGGAGGCCTTGATGTTCTTCTCCAAAAGGAGGTCTTGAATCCAACGGGATCTTCTCCGAAGAGGCCGTGGTCTCTCACGAGGAGTAGATCCGATGTGGATGAGCGAAGATCTATCTCTAAGTATGCGCTAAACCAACGCTAACCTTAGAAAGGAGGTGGAGGTGGTCTATTTATAGTCTTAGCCACGAAGGGGTAAGTGGGAGAGGGGTACAAGGCCAAAGGCCCGCGGCTGCACACAGGCAGGTACCGGATGACCGGTGGGGGTCGGACGTCCGGTGTCTCAGGACGGTCCGGACGTCCGGCGCGCGTCGGACGTCCGCTGATTCTTTTCGGGACAGGTGGCGTCGGACGTCCGGTCGGCGTCAGTCGTCCGACGTTTTGCTTCGAGATCGGTGGCACCGGATTTCCGGTAAGCGTCGGACGTCCGGTGCCTGGGACTTGTCAGACGTCCGGTGTTCATCGGTCGTCCGGCGGCTGTAGAGGGTCAGACGTCTGGTGGCTTCCGGTCGCCCGGTCGCTGAAGACTCTGCAGTTCCTTCTTCTTCCGTCTTCTCTTCCAGGCTTCCCTCGCGGATGGTGTAGGTGTTCCTTGGAGCTTGCACTCCTCCTCGTCATCCGTGAAGTTCCAACAATACCTATGCATGCACACGAGAGGGGTGTCAAGTAGTATACCATCCTCGAAGGGGTCAAGTGAGCACGTGTAAAGGAGATGATTCACCTTTATGTATGTGAAGTAGATGTCGCACGTGTCACTTGTCAAACAGACTCTTGACATGGTGATGTCCATAGGATGCTCCATATCAATGTGTGTCGATGGTGGTGCCTCGCTGCATACTTCTCACCACCAGCTCAAGCAGTGGGCGCGTGAGATCACAGCAACAGAGCCGTCGTTTGATGCTCATAAGCCGTTGAAGTGGTCCAGCACGCCCATCATCTTTGACACCGAGGACCACCCTGATCGCACAACTGCGGTCGGGTGTTTGCCGTTGTTGGTTTCACCAACGATAGACAACCTCAAGGTGAACAAGATGCTGGTTAACGGCGGGGCCGGCCTAAACTTGATCTCTCCCGTTGTGATCAAAAGGCGTTAAATTCCTGACAGAGACCTCGAGGAAATGGGCACGTTTCAAGGGGTCAACCCCGGAAGGAGTCAGCCGAAGGGCAAGATCATGCTGCCTGTGACGTTTGGAGACGAGCTGAACTACAGGACGGAGAAGATTGTCTTCGATGTAGCCTAGATTCCCTTGCCCTACAACGGGATTCTCGGCCGCCCGGCACTAGCCAAGTTCATGGCGGCATCACATTACGCCTATAAGATGCTGAAGATGCCTGGGCCGATGACCATCATTACCGTTCCCTGCGACTAGAAGGATGCGCTGATTTGCGCCGACCTGCTCTACCGGGAAGCGGTTGCAGCAGCTGCCGGCAAGGCACCCGCTCCTGCCACCGAAGTCCCGGGAGGGGAGAAGAAGACTGGCAGGACCTCTCGCACCCACTCCGGCAAGTGCACCTCTTCGAAGTGTTGTGCTACCGTTGAGGACGTGCCAGAGAGCTCCACCGGAAAGAGCAAGAAATCCAGAGTTGCGTCGCTAGAGACCAAGGAGGTGTCCGTCAAGGCGGATGGCACGGGAGGGGCTTTCACCATAAGCTCCACACTCGACGGCAAATAGGAAAGCGCGCTCATCACTTTCGTGTGGGCGAATGTCGATGTGTTTGCATGGCAAGCATCCGACATCCCCAGCATTCCCAGGGAAGTGATTGAGCACCATCTTGTTGTCTGTCCCCATGCGCGACCCATCAAGCTGAAGGTCAGGAAGCAAGCCTTGGAATGGCAAGAGTTCATCACAGAGAAGATCAAAAAGTTGGAACCGGCAGGCTTGGTAAGAGGAGTGCTCCACCCAACGTGGTTGGCCAATCCGGTAGTGGTGCGCAAGGCGAACGGGAAGTGGAGGATGTGTATTGATTACACAGACATCAATAAGGCTTGTCCTAAGAACCCCTTCCCATTGCCGCGCATTGACCAGATTGTTGACTCCACGGCCGGGTGTGATCTATTATCATTCCTCGACGCCTACTCGGGCTACCACCAGATCTTCATGGCAAAGGAAGACGAAGAGAAGACAACATTCATCACCCCATGTGGTACGTATTGCTTTTTGCGAATGCCTTTCGGGTTGAAGAGTGCTGGCTCGACATTCGCAAGGGCGGTCCAAATTCGTTTTGAGCCCCGGGTACATAGAAATATGGAAGCTTATATGGATAAGATACTGGTCAAGACCAAGGACAAGGCAACCCTTGTACAAGACTTAGAAGAGACGTTTGCCAACCTACGCAAGATCAACCTCAAGCTGAACCCTGAGAAGTGTGTCTCCGGCGTTCCATACGGCAAGCTTCTCGGGTTCTTTGTGTTGCAGCATGGGATTGAGGCAAATCTAGACAAAATCAAGGCTATCGAGCAGATTGAGGCACCCAAGCGGATCAAGGATGTGTGTCGTCTCACTGGCTGCGTTGCCGCCATGAGCAAATTCATCTCCAAGTCCGCTGAGCGTGCCCTTCCCCTTTTCAAGATCTTGAAGAAGGCGGGCCCAATGGAGTGGACCCCAGAGGCCGAGGCAGCATTGCAGGATCTGAAGAAATACCTTTCCTCTACACCAATAATGGCTGCGCCTAAACCACAAGAGTCGTTGCTGCTGTATCTGGCGGCGACGAATCAAGTGGTCAGTGCCGTGCTAGTGGTGCAGAGGGAGGTCGGTAAAGAGGCAGTGGTGACAGCGGGACTGGCAGATGGCAAGCCAGAGGTTCCCTCGGCAGGGCCCGATGCTGGCATGGCGAGGCCCCTGGTGGAGTCTGACGCCATCGGGACATGCCCCATGCAATCAAATGAGGTGGTGCAGAAGAAGAAGATGATGCAGCACCCGGTTTACTTTGTCAGCTCCCTCCTGCAGGGGGCTAGGTCAAGGTACTCTGGTGTGCAGAAATTGCTCTTCAGCCTTCTTATGGCCTCGAGGAAGCCGCGTCACTACTTCCAAGCACACGAAATCACCGTCGTCACCCTCCTCCCGTTACAATGGATACTGCACAACCCAGATGCAACCAGAAGGATTGTGGAGTGGGCCTTGGAGCTTTAGAGCTTTGGTTTGAAGTTTGAAAGCACTTCAACAATCCAGAGCAGAGTCTTGGCAGAGTTCATTGTAGAATGGACCTCAACGCCTGACGAGGAAATCCAGGAGACCGCCCTCCCAGCAAGGAAGCATATCGCAACTGGATCATGTACTTTGATGGGGCTTTCTCGCTGCAAGGCGCCGATGCTGGTGTGCTGCTCGTCGCACCCATCGGAGAGCACCTCAAGTATGTAATCCAGATGCACTTTCCCAGGGAGATGTCCACCAACAACACTACTAAGTACGAGGGGTTGCTTGCCGGCCTCAGGATCGCGGCGGACCTCGGGGTCAAGAAGCTCATCGTCAGAGGTGATTTGCAGCTTGTCGTCAGACAAGTTAACAAAGATTATCAAAGCCCATTGATGGAGGCCTACGTAGATGAGGTGAGGAAGCTGGAGGAGCGCTTTGACAGTATACAAGTGGAGCACGTTCCCCGAGCAGAGAACGAGATCGCCGATTACCTGTCGAAGCGCGCTGCATTCAAGTTACCTGTGGAACTAAGTACCTTTTTGCTTCGGTTAACTCAACCATCTGTCGAACCATCAACGGAGCAGAACAAACGGAGGAAATCAGGCCCCAGCAAGTACTTTCCCGCTGAGCCCCCAGGGGCCGCCGGCAAAGGTGTTGCCGCGGATTCCGAGCCTGCCGAGGAGCGACTGATTCCGGCGGGCTGTCAAGCCCTGGCTGTAGAGACGACTGCTCCCATGGCAGAAGAAATGCTTTTGGTCCTTGTCATCGAGCCCAAGGCTCCTGCATGGGCACAACATACCTTCTGATTCCTCCAAACAGGGGAGCTTCCTGAGGAGCAGGAAGAAGCGAAGAAACTAGCCCGTTGATCTGCCATGTATCAATTCATCGATGACGTCCTGTACAGAAAGAGACCGAACGGTGTGAAATTGAAGTGCATTCCCCAGGAGGAAGGACTGGAGCTGTTGGAAGATATACACGGAGTAATATGTGGCTCCCACATAGGGTCGATGGCCCTTGCCGGCAAGGCATTCCGGCAAGGTTTCTTCTGGCCCACTGCCCTCTAGGATGCAATGGCACTAGTAACCAAGTGTGAAGCGTGTCAGTTCCATTCAAAGAAGCTTCATCAACCAGCTCAAGCCCTTCAAACAATCCGTATTTCCTGGCCATTCTCGGTCTGGGGGCTCGACATCCTTGGCCCTTTCCCCCATGCTGTTGGGGGCTTTGAGTACTTGTACATTGCGATCGACAAGTTCACAAAGTGGCCAGAGGTGGAAGCAGTGAGGAAGGGACAACACAGTCAGCCGTCAAGTTCTTCAAGGGGCTAGTGTGCCGTTTTGGTGTGCCAAACAGAGTCATCACCAACAACGGCACGCAGTTCACAACCACACCTTGATGCAATACACCCAAGACCTCGGCTGCAGGGTCTGTTTCGCTTCCATGGCACACCCACGGAGCAATGGCCAGGAGGAGAGGGCAAATGCTGAAGTATTGCGAGGCCTGAGGACAAAGACTTTTGACAGACTGCGCAAGAGCGGAAGCCGGTGGATTGATGAGTTGCCGGCGGTTCTTTGGTCGATCAAAACGACGCCAAATCGAGCCACCAGCCAGACACCCTTTGCCCTGGTATACAGGGCAGAAGTAGTTCTCCCCACAGAACTCATATACGGGTCACCTCGAGTGCTCTCTTACGACGAGCTTGAGCAAGAGAAATTGCGGCAAGATGACACAACGCTCCTCGAGGAAGATCGTCTTCGGGCGGCTGTAAGAGCAACACGCTACCAGCAAGCCTTGCGTTGCTACCATAGCCGCAAGGTCCATGCCCGAAGCTTTGAGGAAGGCGACCTTGTTCTTCGGCGCGTTAAGTCGGCAAAGAATTCCAACAAGTTGACACAGAAGTGGGAAGGCCCTTATCGGGTAATATGAGTCACCAGGCCTGGCGCAATCCGCTTGGAGACCGAAGATGCTGTTCCAGTGAGCAACTCCTAGAACATTGAACATCTTCGCAAGTTTTACCCATAAGGCGTGGTTGCCGGCCCCCCTGGCAAACCACCTTTTGTACAAGCCTTGCTAGCAAGGCATGTAACCTTCTCTGTACAAAGCCAGGCGCAGACCCTGCGCATAAATAAATTAAGCGCTGGCGCCCTAAGTTTTAGCATGCATGCTAGGTTAAGTCTCTTCCTCGGTTAGGGTTGATAGTGCATAGCACTGACTAACGCCTAACCTAGAGGTTGAGTATGCGTTCTTCTGTCTTCTTTGGTTTGCAGGGCACGTGGACACTTCTGCTGAGCCACTTGGGAGAAAGAAAACGAACCGGCGCTCCGGCCCCGGCAAGCCAAGACTGCCAGGGGCTGAAAACACAAGGATCTAACCACGACAAGCCAAAGTTGCCGGGGGCTGCGTATTCAGATAAGTCCTTCATCCCCTGATATGCATTTCCGTATGGAACTGGGAGAAATGAAACCTCATTTTGCTCTAAGACCACCATCCTCCCCCTTCTTCTTGTACCCAAGTCCCTGGGACAGAACCGGGTCATAGACGCGGTGGCGAGGAAATAAACGAAGGGCCTAAGTCTACTTCGCCCCTGCCTCCGCCAAAAGCGTGAGAATGGTCGACTGAAGTTGGGGGACGGCAAGGCCTATTGCTGGGCGACAATGTTTATCTTAAAAATAACAAGGATTCTTTCCTTGGCACGGGCTCGGTCACGCACAGAGAACCCGGCAAGCACCCTTTTTCATTAAAAACATCCCATACAGGTACAGTTCATACGGAATTAAAAACATGAGCAAGGGGATTAGAAATTTCAAATCTAACAAGTGCCCACAGGCTTACAAACTAAAAAATATATAAGATGCCCATAATCCCTTTCTTGTCCCTCTCCTCAGAAGGTGGGACAAGATGGCAGGAGGGCGAAAAGAGTGCCTAGGAGAGGTGCAAGGAGCAGAAGGCACCAAGAGAATGTCCCGGTGCCGGGAGGGGAGCTGGAAGATGAGGAAGCGGGCCGGCAATACGCGACGAAGGCGTCGGTGCCCGCGTACTCCGACTTGACGGCCGCCACGCGCCTTCTTTGCCTTCTCCGGCCCTCCTACGCCAGCCGCCCAAAGAGACGATGGGGAGCGCCTCGATGGAGAGCTTGGCGAGGAAGGCCCTCGGCAGGCCGCGTGACGTAGGGCGGGGCACCGCGGTCAGTCGGAGACGAGGTCGACATGACCCCGCTCGATGCTCTCGTCGTCGCTGTCGCTATCCTCCTTATCACTCCCGCTTGAAGAGGAGTCTTCGTCATCAGAGGAGCTCTCCGTGCAGCAGTTTAGGCGAGTTCCAAGATCTCCAAAGACCTTGACGGAGAGCAGGTCGCCCTCCAGTAACTTGAAGTAGAGGACAAGCCCCACCATCAGGCTGTGGATGCGAGTGAACGTCTTCCATCCGTGGTTGAGGTACATGACGTGAGGAGCGGGGAAGTCGACGTCGACCCACGTGCCGCTGTTCCCGCAGCCCCTCATGTACAACCTAAGGGGCTGGGGCGGATTGAGCTCCATCTCCCGAGCGAATGGGGTAGGGAGACGGAGGCGGCGACGCGGTGGCCGCCGTAGCCTGATGAAGAACTCGCGGGGCTGGTCCCCGACGTGGCGCTTCATCGGGGGAGGCATCGCCGGCAGAGGCGGGGCTGATGCACCGCCTTGTCCCCCTCTCCCCCGAGCGCCACGGCAACCTCGGCCTCGCCCCTTCCCCTTCCTCTCATGGCCTGCTCTGCCGCCATGAGCTCTTGGGAAGGAGGGACGCGCTGACGAGCAGCAACCCTCACCGCCACCGTCCTAGGGCCGGCGCCTCCTCTTGCCATGGCTGGTGGAAGAAAGGAGCCGAAGTGAATGGAGGATGGATGCTGGGAGAATGTGGGATGACATCCCCCTCCCCCTCCTTATAAAGGGGTGAGATCGAGGCTCGGTCGCCCCACTCAACCAATCCAGCCACCGGAGGCGCAAGGAACCAGGACTGACCCGCTGCCCCAATCAGCGACGGCCCGGTTTCCTGCCTCCACCACCTGCCACCTGCATGGGGTACACGTGGCGAGCAAGCAGAATTTAGGGGATGGGTGAGGCGACCGATCCCTACCCCGTGATTGTGAGGGACTGACGCCTTGAAGACCACGACCCGAGTCCGCCCGAGTAAATGAGCCGCGCCTCTGCGCCTCCCTCTTTTTACAGGGAAGGCGCGGGCCACCTCTTTACCACGATGTGACACATGCGTGCGGAAACCGCCCCACACATGACCCCCACGTCACGCACGACCCCCCACATTGCGCGTTCAACGCAAGTCATGGGGAAGCGCAGCGGACGAGATGTTACTGCGGTAAAATCCGCCCCACCTGCCCGCGCACCGTTCTAGGCCTAGCCCAACAACACGGCGCGCTTATGTGTGGCCCAGGCCCGGGGGCTCCTGTCGGTGTAAAAAAGTAGGGGCTCTTCTTTTGACCCTTTACTTGTGCACGGGCAGTCAGAGCCGCGCGCCACGGCCTCACTTAGCAAGGCAGAGGGGGGAAGCTGGAGGGAAGCCAAATCATGAGGCAATCAATGAAACGCCAAGACAAGAAGCGTAGGAGAGCAAGAGGGCTAAGTGGACTCCCTCGGCAAGATCCTTGCTGACATAGCCTCCGCAGCCCCGGCAAGAGCCTTGCCGGGGCAACTTGCCCGATGCCAGCAGAGTGAGCCACCCTTGAGCCCACAGGCTCCAACCTAACCAAGTATGTTGGAACCAAGGCTCGAGAGGCGCCTCTGTGGTGGCCTGCAAATCTTCTTCAGGATCATAAACATATGAGATCAGATAAGGACCAGAAGACGGCGACCCTCGGTGGAATCCTAGCAGAGGAAATCCACAAGGCCCCCGGCAGGTCCCTTGCCGGGGGCGACTACAACGCCACGGCAGTACCCTTGCCGGGCTCCCGGCAAGACCCTTGCCGGGGACGACTACAACGCCACGGCAGTACCCTTGCCAGGCCCCCGGCAAGACCCTTGCTGAGGGCATCAGCAGGGCCACTGCCAGGCCCGCGCCAGCCAAGACTCCACCATCGTCCCCAAGCAGCTACTAGCTCAACCAGCTAGGAAGGCACCTGTGTGGCGACGGGCGGCCTCTACACCGACCGAGCAAGCACCTGCGTGGCGGCATGCAGCCCTTCATGGAGGCTCCAACGCCGCACCAGCCCAGCAGCCAGCCAACGTGGCGCCATGATGCCTCATCAGCTTGGACGCGTGTCGAGGCCAAGCGAGGCGGCGACAGCTGGGACGTGCTTCCCCGGCGTCCCTGATAAAGCAAGGAGGGCACGCCGGTAGCGCATTAAATGTATTTGTCCGACGGTCCTAGAGGGTAGGCTTGTCGACTGTAGAGCTTTCCACTTCCTGTGTGCCACTGTGGCAACCCATTTTACCTATAAAAGGTGGCCTGAGGCGACCAGGAGAGTGATTCGGCTCTTTTGGGCAAAGTTGCACCCCGTAGCTAGCTTAAGAACACAAGAACACTCAAATACATCCACCAAATTAGGACTAGGGTATTACGCATCTTCGCGACCCAAACCTGGGTAAACAATCTATGTGCTCCCTGTTAGACCCGCTTCTCGCACAACCCCGTGCCCGCCAACCGTTGAAGGGATCCCAGTGACGCCATAGGTTCGTTCCCACCGACACACCAGCTGGAGGCGCAAGGTCGACGGCGAGGAAATTCTCCAGCAGGGCCTCTACCTAGTCCTTCGCGGCATCGGTAGCAGCTGCGTAGTGCTTCTCGTCCACAGGCTCAAGCAGGGCATCAAGGTCAACGCCCGGGTCACAAAGATGAAGATGGCTAAAGACGCGCGTCAGAGCCGAGGAAGAGAGCGCGCGGGCTTCCTCCTTCGCCATGGAGCCAATCCCGTTAACGACGCCCTCGAGCGCCGTGACAAGATGAGGGAGTAGCTCGGCGGCGGCCTTCCTCGTTGAAGACCTTGAAGAACATTGTGGAGGCACCGTCGTACTCAATGTGGATGGTGAGGGCCCCCCTTCGTGCGGAAAGCACGAGCGACTTCGCCCCACCCGCGGGTCATGAAGATCTTTCCCAGGGAGACGACCTCGACCTCCGCCCGCATTGCCAGGGTGCTGCACTCGGTATGCTGCAGCCATAGCTCAAGTAGCCCTCTCGGTGGCATCTCTTCGACAAAGAACTGCCGGAATCTGAACCATGTGTGCGGTAGCATCACCGCCCACACCACAAGCTCGTGCGAGGAGCCCTCGGCATGAGTTTCTGGGTGAGCAACACATGCCACCACAGCCTGGCCACCACGGTCGTGACGCGAGCGGCGCGGGGCGCTGCCTCCTCGTCCAAAGCCTTGCACATGGGCGTACAAGGGCATCGGGTAGCCGGGAGGAGGCCGCTCGTACCAAGGCCACGTCACCTCCTGCCTCACGACGGCGTCGCGGGAGCGGACAAACCTCTTCTTCGGCAGAAGTGGCCCCTGCTCTTCGCGGGGGGTTTTCCCTTTCTCAGTGATGGAGAATCTCCTTTTCGGCACCATGGGTGGCATGGCAAGATGGAGAGACGTGGAGGAGGAAGAACAAGCAGGTGGCATGGAGAAGGAGATGAGCAACGAGGGCTCCGCCCCTCTCCTCAATTATAGCCAAAAGGAGGCCAACCGCCAGCCTCCATGATCGCAGGTAATGATGGTTTTCTTCTGCATGCAGCAGGGTCTCGTCAAGTCGAACGGTTGCCGAGGCAGCATGGGGAAGCGGAGACGCTTGCGTCCCACCAATCGAGACACGTCAATCAAGGCCGCAGGCGGTTGGGGCCCGCGACGCTCCACACTTGCCCTTTGGCTTCCCCTCGAAGCCGAGTCCGAGCGCGCCTTGGGCCCGAGGCTACTTTCAGTTTCTGGGACCAAGGGTGCCATACTTGCCTGCGTGCGGCACAAAGTGTGGCTCAACCAACGGCCTGGTACGGCCAAGCTTCAACAGCAACCACCCAAGACCCTCGCGATGGGCCAAGCCTTGTGAGGCAGACGACACCAAGACCTCCCTGGGGGTGGCTTCACTAGGCCGGCTCCCGAGGAGCGGAGATATCTATGCAAGGGGCATCTCGCAAGGTTCACGTGATGTGAGCCATGAAAACCAAGGCCAGGCGGGCGCCAGCGGGCGGTGTACCTATTTCATCTTTGGTGCTAAGGAGGCAAGCGCAGGCGCGGGGTCCCGAGGCATCAGGCAATGGTTTCCATATCGGTGCAACAAGACCAAGACCGCCAGGACGGCACGACGGAGGTCGTTGCGGAGCCCACAGCAGCATCATGACCAGAGCCTTTGGCAGGCGAAGACCACCTTTTGTCAGGATAGCTTGTACTAGTTGCCCCCCTTCAAACTTGGCCGTTGTGGGATCCTTCCTGCCTAACATTTGGGAAGAGGACCAAGGCCACTATAAATAGGACCTAGCCATCACCGTAGTAGGGAAGATGGATGCACTACTGCAGGATGCTGCTAACGCGACACTACAATCAGAGACCCTTCGACGAAACTGTGTGCGATGCAATAATCGCAAATGATGTTGTAAAAGAACCGTCAAAAAACGTGCAAAATGTTTGCGATGGCGGAGTCATCAAACATGGTTTAGATTTAAATTGTGTGTGCGATCCAAGACAGACAGTTCAGTCCAATGAACTGTTTGCGATGAGGCGGAACAAAATAAATGGGCAGCCTGATGAAGGCGTGTGCGATATAGAGCATACTGTTCACTCGGATGAACTGTTTGTGATTAGGCAACACAAAAGAAACGGTAAGCCAGATCAAAGTCTGTGTGATTGAGGGCATACGTTTCAGAAGGATTAACTATTTGCGATTAGGCAACAGAACATAAACGGGTCAGCCAGATCAAAGTGTCTGCGATTGATGGCATACACTTCACATGGATGAATTGTTTGCGATTAGCCACAAAAAACTAAAACAGTTAGATAGATCAACGTGTGTGTGCTAGATGGGCACACACATTCTAATTAAAAGAAGCGTGCGCGATGGTAATAACAAGCATGCACGGCTGTTGGAACAAGATGTGTGCTGACATTGCCTATTCGGTGCATCCTATGGTGCAAACGCCACGTACTCGTCCGAGAAGTCGTACGTGCCCACATTACGCCTTCTGGGAATAGTGTCGCACTTATAACTGTCAATAAATTTTGAGCATGCATCCCATCACAAGTTTTTTTAGAAGAACAGGGAGGCCGCGTCCATTCACATTCCAAATTGCAAACCTGTTCACACCGATCAAAACATAAATGGTTTCCCACTTAGGAGCGTATTACTACTCGGCTATAAATACTACTACTCCAAGATGACTGCACATTCCTCCTGAACTCCTCATCCACAAAAACAAACAAGTCATTCATCATTGTTCCCTTGTGTCTGCCATGGCCAGCGTGAGTTTTGGGTTGAGAGAATGCCACCAGGGAGAGGCAAGCCTGGAAGCGGAAGAACGAGAGATGTCCCGCCTCGCCGTGAAAGCAGCCAACATGTCCCACCGCATGACAGTAGCAGCAAAGAGGTCCCGCCGTGCCGCCGAAGCAGCACGGAGGTCCCGCCGCACCGTCCATGCAGCAGACTGGTCCGGCCGCGCCGCGGAAGCATAAGATATGTCCCATCGCGCCGCGAATGTAGTAGAGATGTCCTCCCGCGCCGCGGTGGCCTAGGAAAATGTCTCGCGGGCAGGCGAGGACTCTTATAGGTGCATGCGTGCCCTCGTCCTTAGGCAGATGGATTAGATCTCCAGGTGGGCGAGGTTGCATGATGACCTGAAAGCCACGTTTGAACAGTCTACTGACGTCATTCGGCAACTAAATGAGAGCAATGCGAAGCTCCGGGCCGAGTGCGACCTGCTGAGGGTGAAGATCGTCGGAAGTGCGGAGCAGCAGGAGCAGACCACTGCCTTGTTGAAGAGAACCGGCGTCATCGTCGAGTAACTTACGGACAAGAATGCCATGCTGCGCATCGAGTGTCGAAGGCTGGTGGAGGAATCCGTGGATGCTCTCAAGCAGCATCTTGACGACAAGAAAGAGCTCGTCACCGCTCGCCGTGGAGACTAGTTCCCGCAGCCTGCATCAACGCATCAAGAAAGTAGAGATCAGCAAGCCAGATTGTTGTCTTCCTTCTTCTTTTGCCCTTGTGTATTTCAGGCATTGCCGCATGTGGCTTTTTTTAATTATGTTCCTAAATATGTAAGACAATTATTATCCACTGTCGTCGTCCTTATATTCATCATGCTTGCTATAAGTCGCAATCGATGCTATATAGGTTCGTCGGATCTTAAATCAAGATCTGTGCCAAACTTTCTTTTCAGATTTTCATTTTTCTCTCTTAAATCTCAGTCTAGTGAGACATATAGCCGCGCCGTAGAACAGGTGCTCGGGCGCCATTAATGGAGACGTTGGGAGGGAGGTGCGCGGCAGGTAGTGGTCAAAGGGCTCTCCTCCCGATGAGCATGAGCAGGGGTCTGATCGCACGCCTCCCGTACTCAAATAGCTACCCCGCATGGCACCTCCTAGCCAATAAATTAAGGGGACGCGTGGCCGCACATAATTGGTAAGTACAATGCCCACGGTTTCAATAATACTTGTGTTTCTGATTTTTAACGTGACAACACTTGTTTCAAAATGACTTTGTTGATTGTTAATGTGTGCGCCTTCGCAAACCGGACAGAAAAATTACGAGAGCATGTTGGTGCCATGTCATGACACCATGCCAGGTTTCACGATTTTCAAGCGTGTTTTGGATTTACCTGAATTAAAAAACAAAGTTTCTCAATGTTTCTGGCCGAGCCACGGCGCCCAGATGCAGGAGAAGGCAGTGTACATGTGTCGATTCGCACTAAAAGGTGACACGTTCCCTCTCGGGACCACGAGCCTTCTTGAGGGAACCTCCGATTTGCAAGAAGCTTACACCAAAGCTTGTGCCAATTCGGCCAAAAAAATTACCGCAACATGTTGGTGCCATGTCATGACACCATGCCAACTTTCATGATTTTCAGCCGTGTTTTGGATTTACAGGAATTAAAAAACAAGTTTCTCAATCTTTTTGGCCGAGCCACGATGCCCATATGTTTGAATTTCATTTCCATTTCTTGCATGAGACCTATAAATTCACCCAAGGACACACATGTGATTTTTGAACCAACTTTGGTGCACTGGAGCCTGTGCTTGTAGTTCAAATTTGAATAATGCACATTAAATGTGCAAAAAGTTAATTAATGTCTAAAAAGGGCCAAACGAACCTGGAATAATTCCAAAATTTAGCACAATACTTCTATTTGGTCTAATATGTCTGTGTAAAAAAATTAAGGCGGGAGAAGGCAGTGTACGTATGTCATTTCGCACATGGAGGTGACACGTTCCATCTCGGGACCACGAGCCTTCTTGAGGGAAGCTCCGGTTTGCAAGAAGCTTACACCAAAGCTTGTGCCAATTCGGCCAAAAAAATTGCCATAGCATGTTGGTGCCATGTCATGATACCATGCCAACTCTCATGATTTTTAGGCGTGTTTTGGATTTGCAGGAATTAAAAAGCCAAGATCCCAATCGTTCTGGCTGAGCCACGAGGCCCAGATGTTTGAATTTCATTTCTATTTCTTGCATGGGTCCTATAAATTAACCCAAGGACACACATGTGATTTTAAACCAACTTTGGTGCACTGGAGCATGTGCTTGTAGTTCAAGTTTGAATTATGCACATTAAATGCCCATAAACTCAATTAATGTAAAAATAGGCCAAACGAACCCAGAATAATTCCAAAATTTAGCATAATACTTCTATTTGGTCTAATTTGCCTGTGTAAAAAATTAAGGCGGGAGAAGGTAGTGTACGTATGTCGTTTCGCACAAGGAGGTGACACGTTCCCTCTCAGAACCACAAGCCTTCTTGAGGGAAGCTCTGGTTTGCAAGAAGCTTACACCAAAGCTTGTCCCAATTCGGCCAAAAAATTACCGCAGCATGTTAGAGCCATGTCATGACACCATGCCAAGTTTCATGATTTTAAGGCTTTTTTTGATTTACAGGAATTAAAAAACCAAAATTGTCAATCTTTCCGTCCGAGCCACGATGCACAGATGTTTGAATTTCACTCCCATCTCTTGCATGGGACATAGAAATTCACCCAAGCACACACATGTGATTTTTGAAACAACTTTGGTGCACTGGAGCCTGTGCTTGTAGATCAAATTTGAATTATGCACATTAAATGCACAGAAACTCAATTGATGTATAAAATGGGCCAAACAAACCCGGAATAATTCCAAAATTTAGCACGATACTTCTATTTGGTCTAATATGCTAGTGTAAAATAATTAAGGCGGAGAA
This sequence comes from Triticum dicoccoides, assembly GCF_002162155.2. Classification (NCBI taxonomy): domain Eukaryota; kingdom Viridiplantae; phylum Streptophyta; class Magnoliopsida; order Poales; family Poaceae; genus Triticum; species Triticum dicoccoides. The sequence goes on from NC_041386.1 coordinate 339,901,195, forward strand.
GGCAGTGTACGTATGTCGTTTCGCACACAGAGGTGAAACGTTCCCTCTTGGAACCACGAGTCTTCTTGAGTGAAGCTCCGGTTTGCAAGAAGTTTACACCAAAGCTTGTGCCAATTCGGCCAAAAAAATTACCGCAGCATGTTGGTGCCACTTCATGACAACATGCCAAATTTCATAATTTTTAGGGGTGTTTTGGATTTATAGGAATTAACAAACAAAGTTTACCAATCTTTCTGGCCGAGCCACAACACCCAGATGTTTGAATTTCATTTTCATTTCTTGCATGGGACCTATAAATTCACCAGAGGACACGCATGTGATTTTTAAACCAACTTTGGTGCACTAGAGCCTGTGCTTGTAGCTCAAATTTGAATTATGCATATTAAATGCGCATAAAGTCAACTAATGCATAAAAAGGGCCTAACGAACCCGGAATAATTCCAAAATTTAGCACGATACTTCTATTTGGTCTAATATGCCTGTGTAAAAAAATTAAGGCAGTGTACGTATGTCGTTTCGCACATGGAGGTAACACGTTCCCTCTCAGAACCACTAGCCTTCTTAAGAGAAGCTTCGGTTTGCAAGAAGCTTACACCAAAGCTTGTCCCAATTCGGCCAAAAAAATTACCACAGCATGTTGGTGCCATGTCATGACACCATGACAAGTTTCATGATTTTCAGGAGTGTTTTGGAATTAGGGGAATTAAAAAACCAAGTTTCTCAATATTTCCGGCCGAGCCACGATGCATAGATGTTTGAATTTCACTCCCATCTCTTGCGTGGGACCTAGAAATTCACCCAAGGACACACATGGTTTTTCAAACAACTTTGGTGCACTGGAGCCTGTACTTGTTGTTCAAATTTGAATTATGCACATTAATGCACAGAAAGTCAATTAATGTATAAAAAGGGCCAAACGAACCCAGAATAATTCCAAAATTTAGCATGGTACTTCTATTTGGTCTAATATGCCTGTGTAAAAAAATTAAGGCGGCAGAAGGCAGTGTACATATGTTGTTTTGCACACGGAGGTGAAACGTTCCTTCTTGAAACCACGAGCCTTCTTGAGGGAAGCTCCGGTTTGCAAGAAGCTTACAGCAAAGCTTGTGCCAATTCGGCCAAAAAAAATTACCGCAGATGTTGGCGCCATGTCATGACACCATGCCAACTTTCATGGTTTTCAGGCGTGTTTTGGATTTCCAAAAATTAAAAAACCAAGTTTCTCAATCTTTCTGGCCGAGCCACGACGCCCAGATGTTTGAATTTCATTTCCATTTCCTGGATGGGACCTATAAATTCAGCAAAGGACACACATGTGATTTTTAAACCAACTTTGGTGCAGTTGAGCATGTGTTTGTAGTTCAAATTTGAATAATGCACATTAAATGCCCAAAAACTAAATTAATATAAAAAAGGCCAAACGAAACCAGAATAATTCCAAAATTTAGCATGATACTTCTATTTGGTCTAATCTGCCCGTGTAAAAAAATAAGGCGGGAGAAGGTAATGTACGTATGTCGTTTCGCACACGGAGGTGACACGTTCCCTCTCGGAACCACACGCCTTCTTGAGGGAAGCTCTGGTTTGCAAGAAGCTTACACCAAAGCTTGTCCCAATTCGGCCAAAAAATTACCGTAGCATGTTGATGCCATGTCATGACACCATGCCAAGTTTCATGATTTTCAGTCATGTTTTGGATTTACAAGAATTAAAACACCAAGTTTCTCAATCTTTCTGGCCAAGCCACGACGCCCAGATGTTTGAATTTAATTTCCATTTCTTGCATGGGACCTATAAATTCACCCAAGGATAGACATGTGATTTTCAAACCATCTTTGGTGCACTTGAGCCTGTGCTTGTAGTTCAAATTTGAATTATGCACATTAATTGTGCAGAAAGTCAATTAATGTATAAAAAGGGCCAAACGAACCCGGAATAATTCCAAAATTTAGCACGATACTTCTATTTGGTCTAATATGCATGTGTAAAAAAATTAAGGTGGGAGGCGGTAGTGTACGTATGTCGTTTCGCACACGGAGCTGACACGTTCCCTTTTGGAACCACGAGCCTTCTTGAGGGAAGCTCCGGTTTGCAAGAAGCTTACACCAAAGCTTGTGCCAATTCGGCCAAAAAAATTAGCGCAACATGTTGGTGCCATGTCATGACACCATGCCAACTTTCATGATTTTCAGGCGTGTTTTGGATTTACAGGAATTAAAAACCAAGTTTCTCAATCTTTCTGGCCGAGCCACGATGCCCAGATGTTTGAATTTCATTTCCATTTCTTGCACGAGATCTATAAATTCACCCAAGGACACACATGTGATTTTTAAACCAACTTTGGTCCACTGGAGCATGTGCTTGTAGTTCAAATTTGAATTATGCACCTTAAATGCCCAGAAACTCAATTGATGTAAAAAAGGCCAAACAAACCTAGAATAATTCCAAAATTTAGCACGATACTTCTATTTGGTCTAATCTGCCCATGTAAAAAAATTAAGGCGGGAGAAGGTAGTGTACGTATGTTGTTTCGCACACGGAGGTGACACGTTCCCTCTCGGAACCCCAAGCCTTCTTGACGGAACCTCTGGTTTGCAAGAAGCTTACACCAAAGCTTGTCCCAATTCGGCCAAATAAATTACCGCAGCATGTTGGTGCCATGTCATGACACCATGCCAAATTTGATGATTTTCAAGCGTGTTTTGGATTTACAGGAATTAAAAACCCAAAATTCTCAATCTTTCCGGCCGAGCCACAACGTCCAGATGTTTGAATTTCATTCCCATCTCTTGCATGGGACATAGAAATTCACCCAAGGACACAAATGTGATTTTTAAAAAAACTTTGGTGCACTGGAGCCTGTGCTTGTAGTTCAAATTTGAAGTATGCACATTAAATGCACGGAAACTCAATTAATGTATAAAAAGGGCCAAACGAACCCGGAATAATTTTAAAATTTAGAACGATACTTCCATTTGGTCTAATGTGCATGTGCAAAATGAATTAAGGTGGGAGAAGGCAGTGTACGTATATCATTTCTCACACGGAGGTGAAACGTTTCCTCTCGGAACCACGAGCCTTCTTGAGGGAAGCTCCGGATTGCAAGAAGCTTACACCAAAGCTTGTGCCGATTCGGCCAAAAAAATTTACCGCAGCATGTTGGTGCCATGTCATGACACCATGCCAACTTCCATGATTTTCAGGGGTGTTTTGCATTTATAGGAATTAAAAAACCAAGTTTCTCAATCTTTCTGGCCGAGCCACGACGCCCAGATGTTTGAATTTCATTCCCATTTGTTTGATGGGACCTAAAATTCACCCAAGGACACACATGTGATTTTTAAACCAACTTTGGTACACTGGAGCATGTGCTTGTAGTTCAAATTTGAATTATGCACATTAAATGCCCAGAAACTCAGTTAATGTATAAAAAATGCCAAACGAACCCGGAATGATTCCAAAATTTAGCACGATACTTTTATTTGGTCTAATATTCCACTATACAAAAATTAAGGCGGGAGAAGGCAGTGTACGTATGTCGTTTCGCACATGGAGGTAACACGTTCCCTCTCAGAACCACTAGCCTTCTTAAGAGAAGCTTCGGTTTGCAAGAAGCTTACACCAAAGCTTGTCCCAATTTGGCCAAAAAAATTACCGCAGCATGTTGGTGCCATGTCATGACACCATGACAAGTTTCATGATTTTCAAACGTGTTTTGGAATTAGAGGAATTAAAAAACCAAGTTTCTCAATATTTCCGGCCGAGCCACGACGCATAGATGTTTGAATTTCACTCCTATCTCTTGCATGGGACCTAGAAATTCACCCAAGGACACACATATGGTTTTTCAAACAACTTTGGTGCACTGGATCCTATGCTTGTTGTTCAAATTTGAATTATGCATATTAAATGCACATAAATTCAATTAATGTATAAAAAAGACCAACCGGACCCGGAATAATTCCAAAATTTAGCATGATACTTATGTTTGGTCAAATATGCCTGTGTAAAAAATTGAAGGCGGGAGATGGTAGTGTATGTATGTCGTTTCGCACATGGAGGTGACACGTTCCCTCTCGGAACCACGAGCCTTCTTGACGGAAGCTCCAGACTGCAAGAAGCTTACACCAAAGCTTGTCACAATTAGGCCAAAAACATTACCACAGCATGTTGGTGCCATGTCATGACACCATGCCAAGTTTCATGATTTTCAGGCGTGATTTGGATTTACAAGAATTAAAAAACCAAAATTCTCAATCTTTCCGGCCGAGCCATGACACCCAGATGCTTGAATTGCACTCCCATCTCTTGCATGGGACCTAGAAATTCACCCAAGGATACACATGTGATTTTACAAACAACTTTGGTGCACTAGAGCCTGTGCTTGTAGTTCAAATTTGAATTATGCACATTAAATGGGCAAAAACTCAATTAATGTATAAAAAGGGCCAAACAAACCCGGAATAATTCCAATATTTAGCACGGTACTTCTATTTGGTGTAATATGCATGTGCAAAAAAATTAAGGCGGGAGAAGGCAGTGTACGTATGTCGTTTCGCACATGGAGGTGACACGTTCCATCTCGGGACCACGAGCCTTCTTGAGGGAAGCTCCGGTTTGCAAGAAGCTTACACCAAAGCTTGTGCCAATTCGGCCAAAAAAATTGCCATAGCATGTTGGTGCCATGTCATGATACCATGCCAACTCTCATGATTTTTAGGCGTGTTTTGGATTTGCAGGAATTAAAAAGCCAAGATCTCAATCGTTTTGGCTGAGCCACGAGGCCCAGATGTTTGAATTTCATTTCTATTTCTTGCATGGGTCCTATAAATTCACCCAAGGACACACATGTGATTTTAAACCAACTTTGGTGCACTGGAGCATGTGCTTGTAGTTCAAGTTTGAATTATGCACATTAAATGCCCATAAACTCAATTAATGTAAAAATAGGCCAAACGAACCCAGAATAATTCCAAAATTTAGCACAACACTTCTATTTGGTCTAATTTGCCTGTGTAAAAAATTAAGGCGGGAGAAGGTAGTGTACGTATGTCGTTTCGCACAAGGAGGTGACACGTTCCCTCTCAGAACCACAAGCCTTCTTGAGGGAAGCTCTGGTTTGCAAGAAGCTTACACCAAAGCTTGTCCCAATTCGGCCAAAAAATTACCGCAGCATGTTAGGGCCATGTCATGACACCATGCCAAGTTTCATGATTTTAAGGCTTTTTTTGATTTACAGGAATTAAAAAACCAAAATTGTCAATCTTTCCGTCCGAGCCACGATGCACAGATGTTTGAATTTCACTCCCATCTCTTGCATGGGACATAGAAATTCACCCAAGCACACACATGTGATTTTTGAAACAACTTTGGTGCACTGGAGCCTGTGCTTGTAGATCAAATTTGAATTATGCACATTAAATGCACAGAAACTCAACTGATGTATAAAATGGGCCAAATAAACCCGGAATAATTCCAAAATTTAGCACGATACTTCTATTTGGTCTAATATGCTAGTGTAAAATAATTAAGGCGGAGAAGGCAGTGTACGTATGTCGTTTCGCACACAGAGGTGAAACGTTCCCTCTTGGAACCACGAGCCTTCTTGAGTGAAGCTCCGGTTTGCAAGACGTTTACACCAAAGCTTGTGCCAATTCGGCCAAAAAAATTACCGCAGCATGTTGGTGCCACTTCATGACAACATGCCAAATTTCATGATTTTTAGGGGTGTTTTGGATTTATAGGAATTAACAAACAAAGTTTACCAATCTTTCTGGCCGAGCCACAACACCCAGATGTTTGAATTTCATTTCCATTTCTTGCATGGGACCTATAAATTCACCAGAGGACACGCATGTGATTTTTAAACCAACTTTGGTGCACTAGAGCCTGTGCTTGTAGCTCAAATTTGAATTATGCATATTAAATGCGCATAAAGTCAACTAATGCATAAAAAGGGCCTAACGAACCCGGAATAATTCCAAAATTTAGCACGATACTTCTATTTGGTCTAATATGCCTGTGTAAAAAAATTAAGGCAGTGTACGTATGTCGTTTCGCACACGGAGGTAACACGTTCCCTCTCAGAACCACTAGCCTTCTTAAGAGAAGCTTCGGTTTGCAAGAAGCTTACACCAAAGCTTGTCCCAATTCGGCCAAAAAAATTACCGCAGCATGTTGGTGCCATGTCATGACACCATGACAAGTTTCATGATTTTCAGGAGTGTTTTGGAATTAGGGGAATTAAAAAACCAAGTTTCTCAATATTTCCGACCGAGCCACGACGCATGGATGTTTGGATTTCACTCCCATCTCTTGCGTGGGACCTAGAAATTCACCCAAGGACACACATATGGTTTTTCAAACAACTTTGGTGCACTGGAGCCTGTGCTTGTTGTTCAAATTTGAATTATGCACACTAATGCACAGAAAGTCAATTAATGTATAAAAAGGGCCAAACGAACCCAGAATAATTCCAAAATTTAGCATGATACTTCTATTTGGTCTAATATGCCTGTGTAAAAAAATTAAGGCGGGAGAAGGCAGTGTACATATGTTGTTTTGCACACGGAGGTGAAACGTTCCTTCTTGAAACCACGAGCCTTCTTGAGGGAAGCTCCGGTTTGCAAGAAGCTTACAGCAAAGCTTGTGCCAATTCGGCCAAAAAAAATTACCGCAGCATGTTGGCGCCATGTCATGACACCATGCAAACTTTCATGGTTTTCAGGCGTGTTTTGGATTTCCAGAAATAAAAAACCAAGTTTCTCAATCTTTCTGGCCGAGCCACGACGCCCAGATGTTTGAATTTCATTTCCATTTCTTGCATGGGACCTATAAATTCAGCGAAGGACACACATGTGATTTTTAAACCAACTTTGGTGCACTTGAGCATGTGTTTGTAGTTCAAATTTGAATAATGCACATTAAATGCCCAAAAACTAAATTAATATAAAAAAGGCCAAACGAAACCAGAATAATTCCAAAATTTAGCATGATACTTCTATTTGGTGTAATCTGCCCGTGTAAAAAAATAAGGCGGGAGAAGGTAATGTACGTATGTCATTTCGCACACGGAGGTGACACGTTCCCTCTCGGAACCACAAGCCTTCTTGAGGGAAGCTCTGGTTTGCAAGAAGCTTACACCAAAGCTTGTCCCAATTCGGCCAAAAAATTACCGTAGCATGTTGATGCCATGTCATGACACCATGCCAAGTTTCATGATTTTCAGTCATGTTTTGGATTTACAAGAATTAAAACACCAAGTTTCTCAATCTTTCTGGCCAAGCCACGACACCCAGATGTTTGAATTTAATTTCCATTTCTTGCATGGGACCTATAAATTCACCCAAGGACAAACATGTGATTTTCAAACCATCTTTGGTGCACTTGAGCCTGTGCTTGTAGTTCAAATTTGAATTATGCACATTAATTATGCAGAAAGTCAATTAATGTATAAAAAGGGCCAAACGAACCCGGAATAATTCCAAAATTTAGCACGATACTTTTATTTGGTCTAATATGCATGTGTAAAAAAATTAAGGTGGGAGGCGGTAGTGTACGTATGTCGTTTCGCACACGGAGCTGACACGTTCCCTTTTGGATCCACGAGCCTTCTTGAGGGAAGCTCCGGTTTGCAAGAAGCTTACACCAAAGCTTGTGCCAATTCGGCCAAAAAAATTAGCGCAACATGTTGGTGCCATGTCATGACACCATGCCAACTTTCATGATTTTCAGGCGTGTTTTGGATTTACAGGAATTAAAAACCAAGTTTCTCAATCTTTCTGGCCGAGCCACGATGCCCAGATGTTTGAATTTCATTTCCATTTCTTGCACGAGATCTATAAATTCACCCAAGGACACACATGTGATTTTAAACCAACTTTGGTCCACTGGAGCATGTGCTTGTAGTTCAAATTTGAATTATGCACCTTAAATGCCCAGAAACTCAATTGATGTAAAAAAGTCCAAACAAACCTAGAATAATTCCAAAATTTAGCACGATACTTCTATTTGGTCTAATCTGCCCATGTAAAAAAATTAAGGCGGGAGAAGGTAGTGTATGTATGTTGTTTCGCACACGGAGGTGACACGTTCCCTCTCGGAACCCCAAGCCTTCTTGACGGAACCTCTGGTTTGCAAGAAGCTTACACCAAATCTTGTCCCAATTCGGCCAAATAAATTACCGCAGCATGTTGGTGCCATGTCATGACACCATGCCAAATTTGATGATTTTCAAGCGTGTTTTGGATTTACAGGAATTAAAAACCCAAAATTCTCATTCTTTCCGGCCGAGCCACAACGCCCAGATGTTTGAATTTCATTCCCATCTCTTGCATGGGACATAGAAATTCACCCAAGGACACAAATGTGATTTTAAAAAAAACTTTGGTGCACTGGAGCCTGTGCTTGTAGTTCAAATTTGAAGTATGCACATTAAATGCGCGGAAACTCAATTAATGTATAAAAAGGGCCAAACGAACCCGGAATAATTTTAAAATTTAGAACGATACTTCCATTTGGTCTAATGTGCATGTGCAAAATGAATTAAGGTGGGAGAAGGCAGTGTACGTATGTCGTTTCTCACACGGAGGTGAAACGTTTCCTCTCGGAACCACGAGCCTTTTTGAGGGAAGCTCCGGATTGCAAGAAGCTTACACTAAAGCTTGTGCCGATTTGGCCAAAGAAATTTACCGCAGCATGTTGGTGCCATGTCATGACACCATGCCAACTTCCATGATTTTCAGGGGTGTTTTGGATTTATAGGAATTAAAAAACCAAGTTTCTCAATCTTTCTGGCCGAGCCACGACGCCCAGATGTTTGAATTTCATTCCCATTTATTTGATGGGACCTAAAATTCACCCAAGGACACACATGTGATTTTTAAACCAACTTTGGTACACTGGAGCATGTGCTTGTAGTTCAAATCTGAATTATGCACATTAAATGCCCAGAAACTCAGTTAATGTATAAAAAATGCCAAACGAACCCGGAATGATTCCAAAATTTAGCACGATACTTCTATTTGGTCTAATATTCCACTATACAAAAATTAAGGCGGGAGAAGGCAGTGTACGCATGTCGTTTCGCACACGGAGGTAACACGTTCCCTCTCAGAACCACTAGCCTTCTTAAGAGAAGCTTTGGTTTGCAAGAAGCTTACACCAAACTTGTCCCAATTTGGCAAAAAAAAATTACCGCAGCATGTTGGTGCCATGTCATGACACCATGACAAGTTTCATGATTTTCAGACATGTTTTGGAATTAGAGGAATTAAAAAACCAAGTTTCTCAATATTTCCGGCCGAGCCACGACGCATAGATGTTTGAATTTCACTCCTATCTCTTGCATGGGACCTAGAAATTCACCCAAGGACACACATATGGTTTTTCAAACAACTTTGATGCACTAGAGCCTATGCTTGTTGTTCAAATTTGAATTATGCATATTAAATGCACATAAATTCAATTAATGTATAAAAAAGACCAACCGGACCCGGAATAATTCCAAAATTTAGCATGATACTTATGTTTGGTCAAATATGCCTGTGTAAAAAATTGAAGGCGGGAGAAGGTAGTGTATGTATGTCGTTTCGCACACGGAGGTGACACGTTCCCTCTCGGAACCACGAGCCTTCTTGACGGAAGCTCCAGACTGCAAGAAGCTTACACCAAAGCTTGTCCCAATTAGGCCAAAAACATTACCACAGCATGTTGGTGCCATGTCATGACACCATGCCAAGTTTCATGATTTCAGGCGTGATTTGGATTTACAAGAATTAAAAAACCAAAATTCTCAATCTTTCCGACCGAGCCATGACACCCAGATGTTTGAATTTCACTCCCATCTCTTGCATGGGACCTAGAAATTCACCCAAGGATACACATGTGATTTTACAAACAACTTTGGTGCACTAGAGCCTGTGCTTGTAGTTCAAATTTGAATTATGCACATTAAATGGGCAAAACCTCAATTAATGTATAAAAAGGGCCAAACAAACCCGGAATAATTCCAATATTTAGCACGGTACTTCTATTTGGTGTAATATGCATGTGCAAAAAAATTAAGGCGGGAGAAGGCAGTGTACGTATGTCATTTCGCACACGGAGGTGACACGTTCCCTCTCGGAATGACTAGCCTTCTTGAGGGAAGCTGTAACACCCCGTATGTAACATGCCATATTGATATTCCAACTCTTGCCATTTCTGGCTCTAAGTTATGATATTTCCTCATTGTCGGGTTTTTGTCTTCGTGTTGTTTTTCCTTTGTCATGCATCTCATATCATGTGATGTGCATTGCATTTGCATGCGTGTTCATCTCATGCATTCGAGCATTTTCCCCGTTGTCCATTTTGCATTCCGGCGCTCCTATGTCCTCCGGTGTCCCTTTCTACCTCTTTTCGTGTGCAGGTGTTAAACGTTCTCGGATTGGACCGAGACTTGCCAAGCGGCCTTGGTTTACTATCGGTAGACCGCCTGTCAAGTTTCGTGCCATTTGGACTTCGTTTGATACTCCAACGGTTAACCGAGGGACCGAAAATGCCTCGTGTGTGTTGCTGCCCAACACCTCTCCAAAGTGGCCCAAAACCCACCAAAACCCTCTCCATCATCTAGGCCATTCGATCACGATCACGTGGCCGCAAACCGTGCTCAATTTGGAGCATCCTAGCTCCTCCTACCTATAAAAGGTCCTCCCATTCCAAATCTGGAAGAAACCTTAGATCCCTCCCTCTCCTCGCGTCGCCGGACAAAACCCGGCCGGCCGGACACGTCCGCCCGCTTCGCTGGACGAACCAGCGCGTGACACGTGTCCCCGTGGGCGCCCACATCACCGCCGACCACGCGGGCCCGCCGAAGCCCAGCGACGGCCCCTGCGGCCCATCCCACGTCCGCTGCCGCCTGCCTCCTTCGCCCCAACGCCGCTCGCCGCCCCCGACGCCGCTCCGCCACTCCGCCGCCCGCCGGTGTTGTGTGCCTCGCCACCGCGAGGTCCGGCCACTGCAAGCCGCCCCGTCGTCGACCTCCTCCGGTCGTCTTCAACCCCGTCGGTGCCGCCCCGCACCGGATCCGGTCGCCTCCGACCTCCCCGGCGCCGCCCCGCACCGATTCTGCCGTCTCCTCTCCCTCCGGCGACCTTCTCCGGCCGGCGAACCTCGAACCCCGTGTTGCTACAGTACCCGATTCAGATCTGAGATTCGGTTGACTTTTTGCCCTAACCCTAATAATTTTGGCATTTTTCATCATGGCATAACTCTGCATCATGGGCGTTACAAGTTGGTAATCAGAGCCTTCCCCGACTTTAGGAGCCCCCTGCTTGATCGAATCGCTCGCGTTGTTGAGTCTAGAAAAATGTTTTGAGTCATTTAGGATTATATATATCGTAGAGTAGGATTCTTTTTACTCCTCAGTCCCTTCATCGCTTTGGTGTGGCATCCTGACGTAGAGTTTTGACTCTTCTCTTCTCAAATTTCACTAAAAATTTTTTTGGATCAGCGGGTATCTTGGAATTGTTCCGATGGTTTTGTGACGAGAACATTGTTCTTGGTGCCTCCTGACATTTAGGGGTTGTGGCAGTGTCCCGGGGAGTTGAGCTCCGAGGTGTTGTCGTCACAATTTTATCGTTGCAATTCTGGAATACCTGAGTTTCGCCGACATCGAAAATCTCTTTTATGCAGTTGTTGGTGAGATAACCTCGACGCCACCCAGTACTGGGGTGGGAGTTCGGGAGTATTGCCATAACTCGTATAATGGATGCTTTTCGAAGGTTGAGGTAAATGATTTCCGAAGGTTTCTTGGTTATGTGTTGAAGGATGGATACAACTTGATATAGGATTTGCTAGCCTTGGGTGAGATATTATGCTTCCCCTGTACCCCCAACACCTGATTGCATAACCGGAAAGGTTCGGGAGTTTCATAGGTGGGAATTCTTGTAGCTCTAGTATTTCTTCCGCAAATATTTGGTTTGTGATTGGGTAATCCTCACCAAGTATTTGTTCTTGTTCATACCTTGTTGTTTTATTCTTCTACCTCTATCTAAGTGGCTTCTCAACTTATGGAAGTGTGACCATTTCAATTGGAATTCATTCGTTCATTTTGTTCGGATGTTAAGACTATATGTTGCAATTTCGATCCATTTGATTCAGCTTGAATATATGTCTGTCAAGATGCTAACGGATGTCACCCTCTTCAGGATGGCTCCTCCAACGCGTCAGAATCCTGAACCACCGCCACCACCTCCACCTCCGGAGGCATCGCAAGCCGTGATGGCCGCTACCAATGCAAACACGCAGCTGATCATGCAACTCTTGCAAGAGCGCAACCAAGGGAACCAAGGCCATGGCAACAATCAGAATCAGTTTGCTACGCTCAACCAGTTCCTCGCTAACCAGCCAAAGACCTTCAGCAACTGTGTCGAGGCAACATACGCTGATGATTGGCTCGTGGATATCTGCAAGCATTTTGAGTGCAGCAACGTCAGGCCTGAGGACTTTGTCAAGTTTGCCTCGTTCCAACTCAAAGACCAAGCTGCAGAGTGGTATCAACAATACAAAGATTCCAGAGGAGGACGTGTGATTACCTGGGATGAATTCCGTCAAGACTTCAAAGCTCACCACATTCCTCAGAGTGTTGTTGAGAGCAAGCATGAGGAGTTCCGCAATCTGAAGCAAGGCAGCTTGTCTATTTACCAGTATAACATCATGTTCCAGAAGCTCGCTCGTTTTGCTAAGCAAGACGTCCCTGACGAGAAGAGCATGATTTATTAGTTCAGAGGTGGCCTCAGAGAAGATCTCCAACTAGCTCTCGTGCTTTTTGAGCCGCAGAAGTACGATGAGTTTTACAACATGGCATTGAAACAAGAGACTGCTCAACTAAAGTGCGATGCTTCCAAGAAGTGAGTCAGGGATGCAACTCCTTCTTCCTCAACTTAAGTGGCAACTAAGCAGCAAAAGTATTGGTTGCCTCCTCCTCCTCCATTCCGTCAGCCTTATCAGGAGAAGAGCAAAGGTGGCAATGGATCTTCCCACCCACCCAACCCAGGCTTCCAGAACAAGACTTCGTCTCATGCTCCAAGATCAATTGCTCCATATCACCGTCCGCTCTCGGAGGTCACGTGCAACAAGTGTCAGCAGAAGGGTCACTATGCCAACAAATGCTTCAATCAGAGGCGTCTTCCTCCTCCTCATCTTGTGAGATCTGCTAGTACCGCAGTGGTCAAGCATAACCCCAAGTTCGCAAAGGTCAACTTGGTGAACGCAGCTCAGGCAGAGGACTCGTCAGACGTGATTATGGGTAACCTTCCTGTTAACGATATTCCTGCAAAAGTTCTTTTTGACACTGGTGCATCGCATTGTTTCATCTCGAGACCTTTTGCATCTAAGCATGATTTGGTTACTCAAGTTTTTTCGAGACCTTTGGATATTGTTTCTCCGGCTCGACAAATGACTTCTCGAGTTTTTGTTCTGGATGTTTCTATCACGTTGGGCGACTATAAGTTCTTGTCTTCTCCTAATGTCCTTGGTGACTCGGATATCGATCTTATTCTCGGAATGGATTGGCTTTCTAAGCACAAGGCTCAGCTTGATTGTGCTGCCAAGCAGATTCAATTGACACATTCGTCTGAGGATGTAGTCGTCTTTGCCGCTCGTGTTGATACCATCCTACTATTTTCTCTCAATGAGAAGGGCGAGCTGGATGCCATCTCTCAGATTCCAGTCGTTTGCGAATATCAAGACGTCTTTCCAGAAGAGCTTCCAGGAATGCCTCCGCATCGGCCAGTTGAATTCTTCATCGATCTTGAGCCTGGCGTGGAACCTGTTTGCAAACGTCCTTACAAGCTTGGACCTGAAGAGTTGAAGGAGCTGAAGAAACAACTCGATATTCAAGAGCGTATGGGCCTCATCCGACCAAGTTCTTCTCCATGGGGTTGTGGTGTTCTTTTCGTCAAGAAGAAGGATGGAACGGACCGACTTTGTGTAGACTACCGTCCATTGAACAAGAAGACCATAAAGAACAAGTACCCACTTCCCAACATCAACGAGCTGTTTGAACAACTCAAAGGTGCTCAAATATTCTCCAAGCTTGATCTCTGTATGGGCTATCATCAGATTCGCATTCGTGAAGAAGATATCCCCAAGACAGCTTTCAAAACAAGCTATGGTTCATATGAATACACTGTCATGTCTTTCGGCCTTGTCAATGCTCCTCCAACATTCTCTCGCATGATGAACTTCATCTTCAACGCCTACACAAATGACTTCGTCTTGGTCTACCTCGATGACATTTTGGTTTTTTCCAAGAACAAGGAGGATCATGCCAAGCACTTGAGATTGGTTCTGGATAAACTCAGAGAACATCAGTTCTATGCGAAGTTTTCAAAGTGTGAGTTTTGGCTCAATGAGGTTCTCTACCTTGGACATATCATCTCTGCCAAGGGCATAGCTGTTAATCCTGAGAAGGTGTCTGCAATTGTGAATTGGGAACCACCTCAGAACGTGAAGCAACTCCGCAGCTTCCTTGGGCTCGCAAGCTATTGTCGAAGGTTCGTTGAGAACTTCTCTAAGATCGCGAAGCCTCTTTCCAACCTTCTCTAGAAGCATGTGAAGTGCGTCTGGTCGCCTGAATGTGACATCGCTTTCAACACCCTGAAAGAGAAGTTAGTCACTGCTCCAGTTCTGACTCCTCCTGATGAATCCAAACCATTCGAGGTCTTTTGTGATGCTTCCCTTCAAGGTCTCGGTGCAGTGTTGATGCAAGAGAAGAAAGTTGTGGCCTATACCTGTCGCCAGTTGAAGCCCCACGAAAAGAACTACCCCACTCATGACCTCGAGTTGGCGGCAGTTGTCCATGCTCTTTTAACATGGAGACATCTCTTGTTGGGAAGAAAAGTGGACATCTTCACTGATCATAATAGTCTCAAGTACATCTTCACTCAGCCAAACCTCAACCTCAGGCAGACTCGTTGGGTCGAGATGATTCAAGAGTATAATCTGAGTATTGAATATACTCCAGGCAAGGCCAATGTAATTGCTGACGCATTGAGCAGGAAGGCTTACTGCAACGGTCTGATTATCAAGCCTTACCAACCCGAGCTTTGTGAAGCTTTTCGCAAACTTAATCTTCAAGTTGTTCATCAAGGATTTCTTGCCAACCTTCAAGTTTCTCCTACTTTGGAAGATCATATTCGTGAGGCTCAACTTCTTGATGCTATGGTGAAGAAGGTGAAGATTGGGATTGCCAAGAGTCAACCCAAGTACAAGTGTTATCGTCTTGATGACAAGGATACTCTATTCTTCGAGGATCGCAATGTTGTTCCTAAGGGTGACCTTCGTAAAGTCATTATGAACGAAGCTCACAATTCACTCCTCTCTATCCACCCTGGAAGTACAAAGATGTACCAGGACCTCAAGCAGTCATATTGGTGGACTCGAATGAAGCACGAGATTGCTTAGTTCGTGAATGAATGTGATGTCTGCAGAAGAGTGAAAGCAGAACACCAACGACCAGCTGGTCTCCTCCAACCTCTTGCCATTCCAGAATGGAAGTTTGACCATATTGAGATGGACTTCGTGACTGGATTTCCAAAGTCCAAGCGTGGCAATGATGCTATCGTCGTTGTCATCGACAAGATCACTAAAGTGGCTCATTTTCTTCCTATCAAAGAATCTATCACAGTAGCTTAGTTGGCAGAGCTATATACCTCCAGGATTGTCTCTCTGCACAGCATTTCGCAGTTGATATCTTCAGATCGTGGCAACATCTTTACCTCCAAGTTCTGGGATTCTTTTCAGAAGGCCATGGGCACCAACATCCGCTTCAGCACAGCTTTTCATCCTCAAACCAGTGGCCAAGTCGAGCGAGTAAATCAAATTCTTGAAGATATGCTCAGGGCTTGTGTCATTTCTTTGGGTATGAAGTGGGAATATTGCCTTCCATATGTCGAGTTCTCACATAAATAGCTTCCAAGCGAGTTCGGGCAAGGCCCCATTCGAGATTCTCTACGGCAGGAAGTGCCGTACTCCTCTAAACTGGTCAGAGCCTGGTGAATGCCAACTTCTTGGTAATGACTTGATCACAGAGGCTGAAGAAATGTGCAAAGTCATTCGTGAAAATCTCAAAGCCGCGCAATCGCGCCAGAAGAGTTACTATGATAGCAAACATCGTGACTTGGCTTTCGAGATCGGAGATCATGTCTACCTCCGCGTCACTCCAATCAAAGGTACTCATTGCTTCGGTATCCAAGGGAAGCTTGCCCCTAGATACGTGGGTACTTTCAAGATCATTGGCAAAAGAGGCGATCTCGCCTATCAACTTGAGCTTCCATCCAACTTTGCAAACGTGCACAACGTGCTTCATGTCTCTCAGCTTCGCAAGTGTTTCAAGACTCCTGACCGCACCGTCAACTTTGAAGAGATTGATCTCTAGGAAGACCTGTCTTATCATGAGCACCCCGTTGCTATTCTTGAAGAAACTGAGCGCAAGACTCGCAACAAGTCTATCAAATTCCTGAAAGTCAAGTGGTCACATCATTCCGACCGTGAAGCCACCTGGGAATGCGAGGATCACCTCTGTTCTGAGTACCCGGAGTTTTTCCAGTCCTAGATCTCGGGACGAGATCCTTTCGTAGTGGTGGAGTGTTGTAACACCCCATATGTAACATGCCATATTGGTATTCCAACTCTTGCCATTTCCGACTCTAAGTTATGATATTTCCTCGTTGTCAGGTTTTTTTCTTCATAGTGTTTTGCCTTTGTCATGCATCTCATATCATGTCATCATGTGCGTTGCATTTGCATACGTGTTCGTCTCATGCATCCGAGCATTTTCCCCGTTGTCCATTTTGCATTCCGGCGCTCCAATGTCCTCCGGTGTCCCTTTCTACCTCTTTACATGTGCGGGTATTAAACGTTCTCGGATTGGACCGAGACTTGCCAAGCGGCCTTGGTTTACTACCGGTAGACCGCCTGTCAAGTTTCGTGCCATTTGGACTTCGTTTGATACTACAACGGTTAACCGAGGGACCGAAAAGGCCTCGTGTGTGTTGCAGCCCAACACCTCTCCAAAGTGGCCTAAAAACCAACTAAACCCGCTCCATCATCTAGGCCGTTTGATCACTATCGCGTGGCTGAAAACCATGCTCAATTTGGAGCCTCCTAGCTCCTCCTACCTAGAAAAGGTCCTCCCATTCCAAATCCAGACGAAACCCTAGACCCCTCCCTCTCCTCGCGCCGCCGGACAAAACCCGGCCGGCCGGACACGTCCGCCCACTCCGCCGGACGAACCAGCACGTGACACGTGTCCCCGCGGGCGCCCACATTGCCGCCGACTGCGCGGGCCCGCCGAAGCCCAGCGCCGGCCCCCGCGGCCCATCCCGCGTCCGCCGCCACCTGCCTCCTTCGCCCCGACACCGCTCCACCGCCCGCCGGCGTGGCGCACCTCGCCGTCGCGAGGTCCGGCCACCCCGAGCCGGCCCACCATCGACCTCCTCCGGTCGTCTTCAACACCGCCGGTGCCGCCCCGCATCTGATCCGGTCGCCTCCGACCTCCCCGGCGCCGCCCCGCACCGGATCCGCCATCTCCTCTCCCTCCAGCGACCTTCTCCGGCCCGTGAACCTCGGACCCCGTGTTGCTACAGTACCCGATCCAGATCTGAGATTCGGTTGACTTTTTGCCCTAACCCTAATAATTTTGGCATTTTTCATCATGGCATAACTCTGCATCGTGGGCGTTACAGAAGCTCCGGTTTGCAAGAAGCTTACACCAAAGCTTGTGCCAATTCGGAAAAAAATTACCGCAGCATATTGGTGCCATGTCATGACAACATGCCAACTTTCATGATTTTTAGGGGTGTTTTGGATTTATAGGAATTAAAAAACCAAGTTTCTCAATCTTTCTGTCCGAGCCACGACGCCGAGATGTTTGAATTTCATTCCCATTTCTTGCAGGGGACCTATAAATTCACCCAAGGACACACATGTGATTTTTAAACCAACTTTGGTTCACTAGAGAATGTGCTTGTAGTTCAAATTTGAATTATGCACATTAAATACACAGATACTCAATTAATGTATAAAAAAGGCCAAACAAACCTGAATGATTCCAAAATTTAGTACGATACTTCTATTTGGTGTAATCTTCTAGTGTACAAAAATTAAGGCGGGAGAAGGCAGTGTACGTATGTTGTTTCGCACATGGAGGTGACACGTTCCATCTCGAAACCACGAGCCTTCTTAAGGGAAGCACCGGGTTGCAAGCAGGTCACACCAAAGCTTGTCCCAATTCGGCCAAAAAAATTACCGCAGCATGTTGGTGCCATGTCATGGCACCATGCCAAGTTTCATTATTTTCAGGTGTGTTTTGGATTTACAGGAACTAAAAAACCAAGTTTTTCATTCTTTCTGGCCGAGCCACAACATCGAGATGTTTGAATTTCATTCCCATTTCTTGCATGTGACCTATAAATTCACCCAAGGACACACATGTGATTTCTAAACCAACTTTGGTGCACTCGAGCCTGTGCTTGTAGTTCAAAATTGAATTATGCACATTAATGCGCAGGAAGTCAATTAATGTATAAAAAGGGCCAAACGAACCCAGAATAATTCCAAAATTTAGCATGATACTTCTATTTGGTCTAATAATCCTGTGTAAAAAAATTAAGGCGGGAGAAGGCGGTGTACATATGTCGTTTCGCACACGGAGGTGAAACGTTCCTTCTTGGAACCACGAGCCTTCTTGAGGGAAGCTCCGATTTGCAAGAAGCTTACAGAAAGCATGTGCCAATTCGGCCAAAAAAAATTACCGCAGCATGTTGGCGCCATCTCATGACACCATGCAAACTTTCATGATTTTCAGGCGTGTTTTGGATTTATAGGATTAAAAAACCAAGTTTATCAATCTTTCTGGCCGAGCCACGACGCCCAGATGTTTGAATTTCATTTCCATTTCTTGCATGGGACCTAGAAATTCACCCAAGGACACACATGTGATTTTTGAACCAACATTGGTGCACTGGAGCATGTGCTTGTAGTTCAAATTTGAATTATGCACAATAAATGCCCAGAAACTCAATTAATGTAAAAAAGGCCAAACGAACCCCAAATAATTCCAAAATTTAGCACGATACTTCTATTTGGTCTAATTTGCCTGTGTAAAAAAATTAAGGCGGGAGAAGGGTATGTCGTTTCGCACACGGACATGACACGTTCCCTCTTGGAACCACAGGCCTTCTTGAGGGAAGCTCTCGTTTGCAAGAAGCTTACACCAAAGCTTGTCCCAATTCGGCAAAAAAATTACCACATCATGTTGGTGCCATGTCATGACACCATGCCAAATTTCATGATTTTCAAGTGTGTTTTGGATTTACAGGAATTAAAAAAACAAAATTCTCAATCTTTCCGGCCGAGCCACGACACCCAGATGTTTCAATTTCACTCCCATCTCTTGCATGGGACCTAAAATTCACCCAGGGACAGACATGTGATTTTTCAAACAATTTTGGTGCACTGGAGCCTGTGCTCGTAGTTCAAATTTGAATTATGCACATTAAATGCGCAGAAACTCAATTAATGTATAAAAAGGGCCAAATGAACCCGGAATAATTCCAAATTTTAGCAGGGTACTTCTATTTGGTCTAATATGCTTCTGTAAAAAATTAAGGCGGGAGAAGGCAGTGTACGTATGTCGTTATGCACATGGAGGTGACACGTTCCCTCTCGGTACCACGAGCCTTCTTGAGGGAAGCCCCGGTTTGCAATAAGCTTACACCAAAGCTTGTGCCTATTCAGCCAAAAAATTTCCACAGAATGTTGGTGCCATGACATGACACCATGCCAACTTCCATGGTTTTCAGGCGTGTTTTGGATTTCCAGAAATTAAAAAACCAACTTTCTCAATCTTTTTGGCCGAGCCACGACGCCGAGATGTTTGAATTTCATTTCCATTTCTTGCATAGGACCTATAAATTCACCCAAGGACACACATGTGATTTTTGAACCAACTTTGGTGCACTGGAGCATGTATAAAAAGGGCCAAATGAACCCAGAATAATTCCAAAATTTAGCACAAAACTTCTATTTGGTCTAATCTGCCTGTGTAAAACAATTAAGGCGGGAGAAGGTAGTGTACGTATGTCGTTTCGCACACGGAGGTGACACATTCCCTCTCGGAACCACAAGCCTTCTTGAGGGAAGCTCTGGTTTGCAAGAAGCTTACACCAAAGCTTGTCCCAATTGGGCCAAAAACATTACCGCAGCATGTTGGTGCCATGTCATGACACCATGCCAAGTTTCATGATTTTCAGGCGTGTTTTGGATTTACAGGACTTCAAAAACCAAAATTCTCAATCTTTCCGGCCGAGCCACGACACCCAGATGTTTGAATTTCACTCCCATCTATTGCATGGGATCTAGAAATTCACCCAAGGACACACATGTGATTTTTCAAACAACTTTGGTGCACAGGAGCCTATGCTTGTACTTCAAATTTGAAATATGCACACTAAATGCGCAGAAAGTCAATTAATGTATAAAAAGGGCCAAACGAACCTGAAATAATTCCAAGATTCAGGATGATACTTCTATTTAGTCTAATATGCCTGTGTAAAAACATTAAGGCGGGATAAGGCAGGGTACGTATGTCGTTTCACACATGAAGGTGAAACGTTCCCTCTCGGAACCAAGAGCCTTCTTGAGGGAAGCTCTGTTTGCAAGAAGCTGACACCAAAGCTTGTGCCAATTCAGCCAAATAATTACCGCAGCATGTTGGTGCCATGTCATGACACCATGCCAACTTTCATGATTTTCAGGCGTGTTTGGGATTTACAGGAATTAAAAAACCAAGTTTCTCAATCTTTTTGGCCGAGCCACGGCACCCAGATGTTTGAATTTCATTCCCATTTCTTGCATGGGATCCTTAAATTCACCCAAGGACACACATTTGATTTTCATACCCACTTTGGTGCACTGGAGCATGTGCTAGTAGTTCAAATTTGAATTATGCACATTATATGCCCAGAAACTCAATTAATGTATAAAAAAGGTCAAACGAACCCGGAATGATTCCAAAATTTGTCATGATACTTCTATTTGGTCTAATCTTCTAGTGTAAAAAAATTAAGGCGGGAGAAGGCAGTGTACGTATGTCATTTCGCACATGGAGGTGACATGTTCCCTCCCAGAACCACGAGGCTTCTTGATGGAAGCTCCGGTTTGCAAGAAGCTTACACCAAAGCTTGTCGCAATTCGGCCAAAAAAATTACCGTACCATGTTGGTGCCATGTCATGACACCATGCCAACTTACATGATTTTCAGGCGTGTTTTGGATTAACCGGAATTAAAAAACCAAGTTTCTCAATCTTTTTGGCCGAGCCACGGCACCCAGATGTTTGAATTTCATTCCCATTTCTTGCACATGACCTAGAAATTCACCCAAGGACACAGATATGATTTTTCAGACAACTTTGGTGCACTGGAGCTTGTGCTTGTAGTTCAAATTTGAATTATGCACATTAAATGTGCAGAAACTCATTTAATGTATAAAAAGGCCAAACGAACCCGGAATAATTCCAAAATTTAGCACGATACTTCTATTTGGTCTAATATGCATGTGTAAAAAAATTAAGGTGGGAGAAGACTTCTTGATGGAAGCTCCGGTTTGCAAGAAGCTTACACCAAAGCTTGTCCCAATTCGGCCAAAAAAATTACCGCAACTTGTTGGTGCCATGTCATGAGACCATGCCAAGTTTCATGATTTCAGGCGTGTTTTGGATTTACAGGAATTAAAAAACCAAAATTCTCAATCTTTCCGACAGAGCCACGACGCCCAGATGTTTTAATTTCACTCCCATCTCTTGCATGGGACCTAGAAATTCACCCAAGGACACACATGTGATTTTTCAAACAACTTTGGTGCACTGGAGCCTGTGCTTGTAGTTCAAATTTGAATTATGCACATTAAATGCGCAGAATCTCAATTAATGTGTAAAAAGGGCCAAACGAACCAGGAATACTTCTATCTGGTCTATTATGCTTGTGTAAAAAAATTAAGGAGGGAGAAGGCAGTGTACGTATGTCGTTTCGCACACGGAGGTGACACGTTCCCTCTCAGAACCACGAGCCTACTTGAGGGAAACTCCGATTTGCAAGAAGCTTACTCCAAAGCTTGTGCCAATTCGGCCAAAAAAAATTACCGCAGCATGTTTATGCCATGTCATGACACCATGCCAAGTTTCATGATTTTTAGGCGTGTTTTGGATTTACAGGAATTAAAAAACCAAGTTTCTCAGTCTTTTTGGCCGAGCCACAGCGCCCAGATGTTTGAATTTCATTCCCATTTCTTGCATGGGATCCTTAAATTCACCCAAGGACACACATGTGATTTTTAAACCAACTTTGGTGCACTAGAGCATGTGCTAGTAGTTCAAATTTGAATTATGCACATTATATGCCCAGAAACTCAATTAATGTATAAAAAAGGCCAAACAACCTAGGAATGATTCCAAAATTTGTCATGATACTTCTATTTGGTCTAATCTTGTAGTGTAAAAAAATTAAGGCGGGAGAAGGCAGTGGACGTATGTCGTTTCGTACATGGAGGTGACACGTTCCCTCCCGGAACCACAAGCCTTCTTGAGGGAAGCTCCGGTTTGCAAGAAGCTTACACCAAAGCTTGTCCCAATTTGGCCAAAAAAATTACCGCAGCATGCTGGTGCCATGTCATGACACCATGCCAGGTTTCATGATTTCCAGGCGTGTTTTGGATTTACAGGAATTAAAAAACCAAAATACACAATCTTTCCGGCCGATTCACGACACCCAGAGGTTTGAATTTCAGTCCCATCTCTTGCACGGGACCTAGAAATTCACCCAAGGACACACATATGATTTTTCAGACAACTTTGGTGCATTGGAGCGTGTGCTTGTAGTTCAAATTTGAATTATGCATATTAAATGCATAGAAACTCAATTAATGTATAAAAAGGCCAAACGAACCCGGAATAATTCTGAAATTTGCACGATACTTCTATTTGGTCTAATATGCATGTGGAAAAAAATTAAGGTGGGAGAAGCCTTCTTGATGGAAGCTCCGGTTTGCAAGAAGCTTACACCAAAGCTTGTCCCAATTCGGCCAAAAAAATTGCCGCAGCTTGTTGGTGCCATGTCATGAGACCATGCCAAGTTTCATGATTTTCAGGCGTGTTTTGGATTTACAGGAATTAAAAAACCAAAATTCTCAATCTTTCCGGCCGAGCCACAATGCCCATATGTTTTAATTTCACTCCCATCTCTTGCATGGGACCTAGAAATGCACCCAAGGACACACATGTGATTTTTCAAACAACTTTGGTGCACTGGAGCCTGTGCTTGTAGTTCAAATTTGAATTATGCACATTAAATGCGTAGAATCTCAATTAATGTGTAAAAAGGGCCAAACGAACCATGAATAATTCCAAAATTTAGCATGATACTTCTATCTGGTCTAATATGCTTGTGTGAAAAAATTAAGGAGGGAGAAGGTAGTGTACGTATGTTGTTTCGCACACGGAGGTGACACGTTCCCTCTCGGAACCACGAGCCTTCTTGAGGGAAGCTCCGGTTTGCAAGAAGCTTACACCAAAGCTTGTGCCAATTCGGCTAAAAAAATTAACGTAGCATGTTGGTGCCATGTCATGACACCATGCCAACTTTCATGATTTTCAGGCGTGTTTTGGATTTACAGGAATTAAAAAACCAAGTTTCTCAATCTTTCTAGCCGAGCCACGACGCCCAGATGTTTGAATTTCATTTCAACTTCTTGCATATCACCTATAAATTCACCCAAGGACACACATGTGATTTTTAAACCAACTTTGGTGCACTGGAGAATGTGCTTGTAGTTAAAATTTGAATTATGCACATTAAATGCCCAAAAACTCAATTAATGTATAAAAAGGCCAAACAAACCCAGAATAATTTCAAATTTTAGCATGATACTTCTATTTGGTGTAATCTTCCAGTGTACAAAAATTAAGGTGGGAGAAGACAATGTACGTATGTCGTTTTGCACATGGAGGTGACACGTACCCTCTCGGAACCACGAGCCTTGATGAGGGAAGCTCTAGTTTACAAGAAGCTTACACCAAAGCTTGTCCCAATTCAGCCAAAAAAAATTACCGCAGCATGTTGGTGCCATGTCATGACACCATGCCAACTACATGTTTTGGATTTACAGGAATTAAAAAACAAGTTTCTCAATCTTTTTGGCCGAGCCACGATGCCCAGATGTTTTAGTTTCACTCCCATCTCTTGCATGGGACCTAGAAATTCAACCAATAACACACATGTGATTTTTGAAACAACTTCGGTGTACTGGAGCCTGTGCTTGTAGTTCAAATTTGAATTATGCACATTAAACGCGTAGAAACTCAATTAATGTATAAAAAAGGCCAAACGAACCCGAAATAATTCCAAATTTTAGCACGTTACTTCTATTTGATCTAATATGCCTGTGTAAAAAATTAAGGTAGGAGAAGGCATTGTACGTATGTCGTTTCGCACACGGAGGTTACACGTGCCCTCTCGGAAACACAAGCCTTCTTGAGGGAAGCTCCGGTTTGCAAGAAGCTTACACCAAAGCTTGTCCCAATTCGGCCAAAAAATTACCGCAGCATGTTGGTGTCATGTCATGAGACCGTGCAAAGTTTCATGATTTTCAGGTGTGTTTTGGATTTACAGGAATTAGAAAACCAAAATAGAGAATCTTTCCGGCCGAGCAACGACGCCCAGATGTTTGAATTTCACTCCCATCTCTTGCATGGGACCTAGAAATTCACCCAAGGACACACATTATTTTTCAGACAACTTTGGTGCACTACAGCCTGTGCTTGTAGTTCAAATTTGAATTACGCACATTAAATACGCAGAAACTCAATTAATGCATAAAAAAGGCCAAACGAACCCGGAATAATTCCAAACTTTAGCACGATACTTCTATTTGGTCTAATATGCATGTGTAGAAAAATAAAGGCGGGAGAAGGCAGTGTACGTATGTCATTTTGCACATGCAGGTGACACGTTCCCTCTCGAAACCACAAGCCTTCTTGAGGGAAGCTCTGGTTTCCAAGTAGCTTACACCAAAACATGTCCCAACTCAATCAAAAAAATTACCGCAGCATGTTCGTGCCATGTCAGGACACCATGCCAAGTTTCATGATTTTCAGGCATATATTGGATTTACAGGAATTGAAAAACCAAAATTTTCAATCTTTTCGGTCGAGCCACGACGCCTAGATGTTTGAATTTCACTCCCATCTCCTGCATGGGACTTAGAAATGCACCCAAGGACACACTTGTGATTTTTCAAACAACTTTGGTGCACTGGAGCCTATGCTTATAGTTCAAATTTTAATTATGCACCTTAAATGCGCAGAAACTCAATTAATGTATAAAAAGGGCCAAACGAACCGAGAATAATTCCAAAATTTAGCACGATATTTCAGGAGAAGGCAGTTTATGTATGTCATTTTACACAAAGAGGTGACACGTTCCCTCTCGGAACCACGAGCCTTCTTGAGGGAAGCTTCGGTTTGCAAGAACCTTACACCAAAGCTTGTCCCAAATCGGAGCTTCTATGTAGTCTAATATGCATGTGTAAAAAAATTAAGGCGGGAGAGGGCAGTGTACGTATGTCGTTCGACACACGGAGGTGACATGTTCCCTCCCAGAACCACGAGCCTTCTTGAGTGAAGCTCCGGTTTGCAAGAAGCATACACCAAAGCTTGTGCCAATTCGGCCAAAAAAATTACCGCAACATGTTGGTGCCATGTCATGACACCATGCCAACTTTCATGATTTTCAGGCGTGTTTTTGATTTACAAGAATTAAAAAACCAAGTTTCCCAATCTTTCTGGCCGAGCCACGATGCCCAGATGTTTGAATTTCATTCCCATTTATTTCATGGGACCCTTAAATTCACCCAAGGACACACATGTGATTTTTAAACCAACTTTGGTGCACTGGAGCATGTGCTTGTTGTTCAAATTTAAATTATGCATATTAAATGCCCAGAAAGTCAATTAATGTATAAAAAGGTGAAACGAACCCAGAATAATTCCAAAATTTAGCACGATACTTCTATTTGGTATAATCTTCTAATGTACAAAAATTAAGGCAGGATAAGGCAGTGTATGTATGTCGTTTCGCACATGAAGGTGACACGTTCCCTCTCCAAACCACGAGCCTTCTTGAGGGAAGGTCCGGTTTGGAAGAAGCTTACACCAAAGCTTGTCCCAAACAGGAGCTTCTATTTGGTCTAATATGCATGTGTAAAAAAAATTAAGGCGGGAGTAGGCATTGTACATATGTCATTTCACACACGGAGGTGACACGTTCCCTCTCGGAACCACGAGCCTTCTTGAGGAAAGTTCCGGTTTGCAAGAAGCATACACCGAAGCTTGTGCCAATTCAGCCAAAAAAATTACCGCAGCATGTTGGTGCCATGTCATGACACCATGCCAACTTACATGATTTTCAGGCGTGTTTTGGATTAACTGGAACTAAAAAACCAATATTCTCAACATTTCGGGCCGAGCCACAACGCCCAGATGTTTGAATTTCACTCCCATCTCTTGCATGGGACCTAGAAATTCACCCAAGGAGACACATGATATTTTTCAAACAACTTTGGTGCACTCGAGCCTCTGCTTGTGGTTCAAATTTGAATTACACACATTAAATACGTAGAAACTCAATTAATGTATAAAAAGGGCCAAACAAACCCAGTATAATTCCAAAATTTAACACGATACTTCTATTTGGTATAATATGCATGTGTAAAAAAAATGAGGCGGGAGAAGGCAGTGTACATATGTCGTTTTGCACAAGGAGGTGACACGTTCCTTCTCAGAACCACGAGCCTTCTTGAGGGAAGCTCCGGTTTGCAAGAAGCTTACACCGGAGCTTGTGCCAATTTGGCCAAAAAATTACCGCAGCATGTTGGTGCCATGCCATGACACCATGCCAACTTTCATGATTTTCAGGCGTGTTTTGGATTTACAGGAATTAAAAAACAAGTTTCTCAATCTTTTTGGCCGAGTCACGATGCCCAGATGTTTGAATTTCATTCCCATTTCTTGCATGGGACCCTTAAATTCACCCAAGGACACACATGTGATTTTTAAACCAACTTTGGTGCATTGGAGCATGTGCTTGTTGTTCAAATTTAAATTATGCCTATTAAATGCCCAGAAAGTCAATTAATGTATAAAATTGCGAAACGAACCCAGAATAATTCCAAAATTTAGCATATACTTCTATTTGGTATAATCTTCCAATGTACAAAAATTAAGGCGGGATAAGGCAGTGTATGTATGTCGTTTCGCACATGAAGGTGACACGTTCCCTCTCCAAACCACGAGCCTTCTTGAGGGAAGGTCCGGTTTGGAAGAAGCTTACACCAAAGCTTGTCCCAAAAAGGAGCTTCTATTTGGTCTAATATGCATGTGTAAAAAAAATTAAGGCGGGAGTAGGCATTGTACATATGTCATTTCACACACGGAGGTGACACGTTCCCTCTCGGAACCACGAGCCTTCTTGAGGGAAGTTCCGGTTTGCAAGAAGCATACACCGAAGCTTGTGCCAATTCAGCCAAAAAAATTACCGCAGCATGTTGGTGCCATGTCATGACACCATGCCAACTTACATGATTTTCAGGCGTGTTTTGGATTAACTGGAACTAAAAAACCAATATTCTCAACATTTCGGGCCGAGCCACAACGCCCAGATGTTTGAATTTCACTCCCATCTCTTGCATGGGACCTAGAAATTCACCCAAGGAGACACATGATATTTTTCAAACAACTTTGGTGCACTCGAGCCTCTGCTTGTGGTTCAAATTTGAATTACGCACATTAAATGCGCAGAAACTCAATTAATGTATAAAAAGGGCCAAACCAACCCAGTATAATTCCAAAATTTAGCACGATACTTCTATTTGGTCTAATATGCATGTGTAAAAAAAATGAGGCGGGAGAAGGCAGTGTACATATGTCGTTTTGCACAAGGAGGTGACACGTTCCTTCTCAGAACCACGAGCCTTCTTGAGGGAAGCTCCGGTTTGCAAGAAGCTTACACCGGAGCTTGTGCCAATTTGGCCAAAAATTACCGCAGCATGTTAGTGCCATGTCATGACACCATGCCAACTTTCATGATTTTCAGGCGTGTTTTGGATTTACGGGAATTAAAAAACAAGTTTCTCAATCTTTTTGGCCGAGTCACGATGCCCAGATGTTTGAATTTCATTCCCATTTCTTGCATGGGACCCTTAAATTCACCCAAGGACACACATGTGATTTTTAAACCAACTTTGGTGCATTGGAGCATGTGCTTGTTGTTCAAATTTAAATTATGCCTATTAAATGCCCAGAAAGTCAATTAATGTATAAAAAAGCGAAACGAACCCAGAATAATTCCAAAATTTAGCACGATACTTCTATTTGGTATAATCTTCCAATGTACAAAAAGTAAGGCGGGATAAGGCAGTGTATGTATGTCGTTTCGCACATGAAGGTGACATGTTCCCTCTCCAAACCACGAGCCTTCTTGAGGGAAGCTCCAGACTGCAAGAAGCTTACACCAAAGCTTGTCCCAAACAGGAGCTTCTATTTGGTCTAATATGCATGTGTAAAAAAATTATGGCGGGAGTAGGCATTGTACATATGTCATTTCACACACAGAGGTGACACGTTCCCTCCCGGAACCACGAGCCTCCTTGAGGGAAGTTCCGGTTTGCAAGAAACTTACACCAAAGCTTGTGCCAATTCAGCCAAAAAAATTACCGCAGCATGTTGGTGCCATGTCATGACACCATGCCAACTTACATGATTTTCAGGCGTGTTTTGGATTAACTGGAGTTAAAAAACCAAAATTCTCAACATTTCGGGCCGAGCCACAACGCCCAGATGTTTGAATTTCACTCCCATCTCTTGCATGGGACCTAGAAATTCACCCAAGGACACACATGATATTTTTCAAACAACTTTGGTGCACTCGAGCCTCTGCTTGAGCTTCAAATTTGAATTATGCACATTAAATGCGCAGAAACTCAATTAATGTATAAAAAGGGCCAAACCAACCCAGTATAATTCCAAAATTTAGCACGAGACTTCTATTTGGTCTAATATGCATGTGTAAAAAATTGAGGCGGGAGAAGGCAGTGTACATATGTCGTTTCGCACACGGAGGTGACACGTTCCTTCTCAGAACCACGAGCCTTCTTGAGGGAAGCTCCGGTTTGCAAGAAGCTTACACCGAAGCTTGTGCCAATTCGGCCAAAAAATTACCGCAGCATGTTGGTGCCATGTCATGACACCATGCCAACTTTCATGATTTTCAAGCGTGTTTTGGATTTACATGAATTAAAAAACAAGTTTATCAATCTTTTTGGCCGAGTCACGATACCCAGATGTATGAATTTCATTCCCATTTCTTGCATGGGACCCTTAAATTCACCCAAGGACACACATTTGATTTTTAAACCAACTTTGGTGCACTGGAGCATGTGCTTGTAGTTCAAATTTGCATTATGCAAATTAAATGCCCGAAAACTCAACTAATGTATAAAAAAGGCCAAATGAACCTAGAATAATTCCAAAATCTAGCATGATACGTCTATTTGGTCTAATCTTCCAGTGTACAAAAATTAAGGCGGGAGAAGGCAGTGTACGTATGTTGTTTCGCACACGAAGGTGACACATTCCCTCTCGGAACCACGAGCCTTCTTGAGGGAAGCTCCAGTTTGCAAGAAGCTTACAACAAAGCTTGTCCTAATTCGGCCAATAAAATTACCGCAGCATGTTGGTGACATGTCATGACACCATGCCAAGTTTCATGATTTTTAGGCATGTTTTGGATTTAAAGGAATTAAAAAACCAAAATTCTCAATCTTTCCGGCCGAGCCACGATGCCCAGATGTTTGAATTTCACTCCCGTCTCTTGCATGGGACCTAGAAATTCACCCAAGGACACACATATGATTTTTGAAACAACTTTGGTGCACTAGAGCCTGTGCTTGTAGTTCAAATTGGAATTATGCACATTAAATGCGCAAAAACTCAATTAATGTATAAAAAAGGCCAAACGAACCCGGAATAATTCCAAAATTTAGCACGATACTTCTATTTGGTCTAATCCGCCTGTGTAAAAAAAATTAAGGCGAGAGAAGGCCGTGTACGTATGTCGTTTCGCACACGGAGGTGACACATTCCCTCTCGGAACCATGATCCTTCTTGAGGGAAGCTTTGGTTTGCAAGAAGCTTACACCAAAGCTTGTCCCAGTTCAGCCAAAAATATTACCGCAACATGTTGGTGCCATGTCATCACTCCATGCCAAGTTTCATGATTTTTAGGCATTTTTTGGATTTATAGGAATTAAAAAACCAAAATTCTCAAACTTTCCGGCCGAGCCACGATGCCGAAATGTTTGAATTTCACTCCCATCTCTTGCATGGGACGTAGAAATGCGCCCAAGGACATAGATGTGATTTTTCAAACAACTTTGGTGCATTGGAGCCTGTGCTTGTAGTTCAAATTTCAATTATGCACATTAAATGCGCAGAAACTCAATTAATGTATAAAAAGGGCCAACGAACCCGGAATAATTCCAAAATTTAAACGCAACACTCATGTACCAGTTGCATGTTCACTGTACATAAATGTTCTAGCAATTCAAAGACCATCCTTTCCCTCCATAACACTATTTTGTGTTTCAAAACATAATGAAAAAATCAGGTATACCACAAACAGTTTACTAGAAAGAATCTTGTGGGATGCGATATAAAATATCTTGGCACACCGTCTTGTCTGGCTTACGCAGGAAGCTTCATCGTCTACAGTCCACCGCCCTCGCTTGAACCACACTTGCGCGCCAGTTTCTCGCGGCACCAAGCGAATTTTTTTTCCCACCATGGAAATATCTATCTCCCCGCCCCTACCTCCTACCAAAAGCCACATTTCCATTATTCGTCCTTGCTTTCCAAGTTCGAACCTTCAGTACTGCTTACTGGCAGCTCATCCTCCTCGCCAGCGACCCTTCTTCTTGCAGCGCCGCCTCCTAGCCGGCTACCCTTCTTCTTGCAGCGCCGCCTCCTAGCCGGCTACCCTTCTTCTTGCAGCACCGCCTCCTCGCCGGCAACCCTTCTTCTTGCAGCGCCACCTCCTCGCCGGTGACACTTCTTCTTGCTGCGTGGCCACCTCGCCGCCGACCCTTCTTCTTGGTGCGCGGCCTCATCGATATGGTCAGGTAATCCACACCCCACCCACACCATCCTCATCCTTTCTCGTCCCACATGCCTCGACTGACGGAGTGACCCCTTCCACCGAAATCACTGCCCCTCCTCCAATTAAGCGCTGCCCGCAGCCATTTTACACGCAGTATAACATGGAGCTCAGTAGCATGCGGCCGCACAGGCAAACGAGGTCGCTATGGCTGCCATGCGTGTCGACCGCCAGATCTTGGAGGAGCACGTCATCTTCGAGGCCACCGTCGAAACCGCCACGCGGTTGTCTACTTTGAAATACAGTTTGTGATGTTTTCTCGAGGCCACCGCCTGTGCCTTCTTGTGATTTTTCCTCTGTAATGTTAATATGCAATCTGATGTTCAGTTAACAGTTTGGTCCTCTGAAATGTAATGTTTAGTTAACACTTTGGTCCAACAATTGCTACATTTCTTAGTACTGTTCTCAAGCATTCTTTGTTTTGTTAACTGTCTTATCTTCTAGTACATGTTTCTATGCTGCAATGTCGTGCTCAGTTAACTTTTTTGGTTCATTTGGTTTGCTATCCATTGAGCTGTTTGGTTCAGTTCTGCAATTTGATTTTCATTTGCTATGGGTACAATTTTGTATTGTTATGCATGTGACACCAATCGAATTTGGCTGTACTCAATACATATTCTACTGATAGTATGGCAACTATCAGTTAACCTGATCAAGATCTTCCTTATGTGTGTTGCAGGGAAACAATGGGAGACACTACGCTTTACCATTGAGGTTTGTTCAAGCAGGGTCCTTTGGCTAATAGCACAGTATTGTGCAGTTGCAAGAATCATTCTAATATTTAGGTTTCTTACAATTTGGTCTTGCACATGTAGGTCCTGCTG
Source organism: Triticum dicoccoides (assembly GCF_002162155.2). Classification (NCBI taxonomy): domain Eukaryota; kingdom Viridiplantae; phylum Streptophyta; class Magnoliopsida; order Poales; family Poaceae; genus Triticum; species Triticum dicoccoides. The sequence goes on from NC_041386.1 coordinate 339,933,325, forward strand.
TCAGATGCTTAGACCCACTATTCGACCCATTTTTCATATGGGGAAATGAGATGTCCATGAATATCTCTCAAGTCAAGAAACTCAGAAAGATTGTTAGGATGAAGAAACTAGCGACGAATAACAGCAAGATCTTTGTTTGCACAATGAACAAGACATCATTCAACTATAGTATGGTACCAACTCTTTTACCTTGTTTTTACCCCTCGCGCCATTTCAAAATTTACAACAACGATTTATGCATAGCTTTGTTTACAGTACTTTGCAAAGCAGTTCACCGATGATTACTGAGGGAGTCCTAGATTAGGGGGTCTCCGGACAGCCGGACTATATCCTTTAGCTGGACTGTTGGACTATGAAGATACAAGATTGAAGACTTCGTACCGTGTCCGGATTGGACTTTCCTTGGCGTGGAAGGCAAGCTTGGCAATACAGATATGTAGATCTCCTCCCTTGTAACCGAATCTGTGTAACCCTAGCCCCTCCGGTGTCTATATAAACCATAGGGTTTAGTCCGTAGGACAACAACAATCATACCATAGGCTAGCTTCTAGGGTTTAGCCTCTACGATCTCGTGGTAGATCAACTCTTGTAATACTCATATCATCAAGATCAATCAAGCAGGACGTAGGGTATTACCTCCATCAAGAGGGCCCGAACCTGGGTAAACATCGTGTCCCCCGCCTCCTGTTACCATCTGCCTTAGACGCATAGTTCAGGACCCCCTACCCGAGATCCGCTGGTTTTGACACTGACATTGGTGCTTTCTTTGAGAGTTCCACTATGCTATCACCGTAAGGCTTGATGGCTCCTTCGATCATCGGTAAGATGCGGTCCAGGGTGAGGTTTTCCTCCCCGGACAGATCTTCTTATTCGGCGACTTCACACTGCGGGCCAACTCGCTTGGCCATCTGGAGCAGATCAAAAGCTACGCCGCTGGCCATCAGGTCAGGTTCGGAAACTTAAACTATGCTACCGACATCCGCGGAGACTTGATCTTCGACGGATTCGAGCCCATGTCAGGTGCACCGCACAATCACGACAAGCATGCTGTAACTCTGCTGTTGGACAATGTTCGGGATCACACCTGCAACTACTCCGGCCTTCAATCCGAGCAAATTGCGCCATCCAAGGACGGGTGGATAGACCCCGCCATGGAGGCCGCACTCTCAGTGGAGATAGAGCCGAATACTGACTTCACCCCTTACGAGAGCCGTGTTGCCGAATCATTAGATTCATCTCCGGCCCCGGACTCCGAGCCGCCTGCGTCCATGCCTATCGAATCCGATTGGGCGCCGATCATGGAGTTCACCTCCGCGGATATCTTTCAGCACTCACCTTCCGGCGACGTGCTAAATTCATTAAGGTCTCTCTCCTTGTTAGGAGAACCTTGGCTGAACTACGTCCGGCTAGAATGGGATGCGGACGATGAAGAAATTCGCTACCCACCCACCACCCACTTAGTAGCCACTGTCGATGATTTAACCGACATGCTCGACTTCGACTCCGAAGACATCGACGGTATGGACGACGATGCAGGAGACGAGTGGGAACCACCGCCCACAGGGCGCTGGACCGCCACCTCATCATATGATATATACATGGTGGACACCCCCAAAGAAGGCAACTGCGACGAGACAGCGAAGGATGACCCCTCCAAGAAGCAACCCAAGCGCCGACGTCAGCGGCGCCGCTCTAAGTCCCACCATAGAAAAAGTAGTGATACCGGCACAAGAGACAATAACACTCCGGATACTACCGAAAATGACAACAATCCCCTCCAGCACAATTTAGAGCGGGAGGGTGAACAAGCTAGCCCTCAAGAGCGGGCAGCAAATGGAGAATCGGAGGAGGACAATTACATGCCTCTCTCCGAAGACGAGGTGAGCCTCGGCGACGAAGAATTTATCGTGCCTGAGGATCCCATCGAACAAGAGCGCTTCAAGCGCCGGCTTATGGCCACAACAAATAGCTTGAAGAAAAAGCAACAACTACTTCGAGATGATCAAAATCTGCTAGCAGACAGATGGACCGAAGTCCTTGCGGCCGAGGAATACGAACTCAAGCGCCCCTCCAAGAGTTACCCAAAGTGCAGGTCACTACCCTAACTCGAGGAGGAAGCACTGAAATCTACATCACCAGTATACGATGCGGCTGACCGGCCACCTCGTGGCCAAGCCAGAGAGGCGTTTCAGCCTGAAGTTCAGCCTGCACCCCGCCGCCACTCAAAGAAAATAACCAAAGCCTGGGGCAACATGCGGGACCTGCGAGACGTATTGGAAAGCAGGGAAAAACATGCAAGATCGATATACGGGTCACGGGGGCGCGCGCCAACGCAGGAGGATGACCGTCACGCCAGATACACTAAAAGTATCCGGTCGGGCCGAATACAGTAGACAAGACTCATATGAACTGCGTCGTGATATAGCCCAGCACAGAGGCGCCGCACACTCCCTATGCTTCATTGATGAAGTTATGGATCACGAATTCCCGGAGGGTTTTAAACACGTAAATATCGAATTGTATGATGGTACAACAGATCCCGTTGTATGCATTGAGGATTTCCTCCTCCACATCCACATGGCTCGCGGTGATGATCTGCATGCCATCAAGTACCTCCCACTAAAACTCAAAGGGCCAGCTCAGCATAGGCTGAATAGCTTGCCAGTAGACTCCGTCGGCAGTTGGGAGGATTTGGAAGACGCATTCCTTGACAACTTCCAGGGCACTTATGTGCGACCACCGGATGCTGATGATTTGAGCCATATAACTCAGCAGCCAGGGGAATCGGCCAGGAAATTCTGGACACGATTCCCAACTAACAAAAACCAAATTGTCGACTTTCCGGATGCAGAGGCCTTAGCAGCATTCAAGCATAACATCCGTGACGAGTGGCTCGCCCGGCACCTCGACCAGGAGAAGCCTAAGTCTATGTCAGCCCTCACGACACTCATGCCCGCTTTTGCATGGGCGAGGATAGCTGGCTGGCTCGTAGCAACAACACATCGAGGAATCCGAGCACTTCGGATACTAAAGATGCCAACGGAAGACCACGTCATAACAGACACAAGCGCCGCAACAACAGCGATAACGCCGATGATACGGCAGTCAGTGCCGGATTCAGAGGCTCTAGATCCACTCAGCGGAAAAAGGCATTCAAAAGAAGTACTCCGGGCCCGTCCTGTTTGGATCGCATACTCGATCGCTCGTGTCAAATCCATGGCACCCCTGATAAGCCAGCCAATCACACCAATAGAGAATGCTGGGTGTTCAAGCAGGCCAGCAAGTTGAATGCCGAAAACAACGACAAGGGGCTGCATAGTGATGACGAGGAGGACCCCCGACCGCCGAACACAGGAGGACAGAAGAGGTTCCCCCACAAGTGAAGACAGTGAACATGATATACGCAACCCACATTCCCAAGAGGGAACGGAAGCATGCACTAAGGGACGTCTATGCGGTAGAGCCCGTCGCCCCAAAGTTCAACCCATGGTCCTCTTGTCCGATCACCTTGGATCGCAGGGACCACCCCATAGGTATCCGTGATGGCGGATCCGCCACATTGGCCCTAGACCCCATCATCGACGGATTTCACCTCACTCGAGTCCTTATGGATGGCGGCAGCAGCCTGAACCTGCTCTATCAGGATACAGTGCGCAAAATGGGTATAGAGCCCTCGAGGATCAAACCCACCAAAACCACCTTTAAGGGCGTCATCCCAGGTGTAGAGGCCCATTGCACGGGCTCAATCACAATGAAAGTGGTCTTCGGATCTCCGGACAACTTCTGAAGCGAGGAGTTAATCTTTGATATCGTCCCATTCCGCAGTGGCTATCACACACTGCTCGGGCGAACCGCATTTGCAAAATTCAATGCGGTACCGCATTACGCATACCTCAAGCTCAAGATGTCAGGACCTAGGGGGGTCATAACAGTCAATGGAAACATAGAACGCTCGCTCCGCAGGGAAGAGCACACTGCAGCCCTCGCAGCAGAAGCACAAAGCAACTTTTTAAAGCAAACCGCCAATTCGGCGATACATCCCCTGGACACCGTTAAGCGAGTCCGGAGTAACCTGCAACAGGATCGCCTGGCACGTTCAGAGCTCACCTAGCAATTCGGACCCCGTCCCAGTCCCAGTCAAGTGACGAAATCCATGCCGCACATACATAATTACGCATTGAAAATACCATGGGCACAGGCAGGGGCACGATCAGGGCACATCCCGCCAGGCGGCTTAACCGCCCTAGGGGTTGCATACCTTTATCATTTTTTTTAGGACCTTACTCACTGGAAGCCCTTTCTGGCAGTATGATTGCCAGACACATTATGGGAAGGAACAACAAAGGAGGCAAGAAGCTAAGACGTACAAGGGAACCCCCAGGTGGTCTCTAATCACAATCGATATACCCACTTTTTACTACCCATACGTAGCTTGCCCTTGGATAGTACATGTCAAATAGTCCTATTTTTCTTCTTATTGCACTACTTGTATCAGTACGCTTCGACGTATTATTTAAATAACAATGCATAGCAAGAGCCTATTATTGCATTATCCATCCCTTTTTCTCTTATATGTTCATTTACGACAACTTGCACCCGTACACTCTGGTACGATCAGCACGCCCGGGGCTTTTGCTTACCCCATAATACGGCGTGAGAAGTCTGAACACTTTCGATAGTGCGGCACCGCGAACTTATAGCATTATATGCATCAGCTCCAAATCATGTCTTGGGTCAATAGTTGGGTTTGCCCGGCTCCCATGCTTTGGTACCTTACGTTCCGCTATATCGGCTAAGGTAGCACTTGGAGAACTACTGCGATTGTGTCCCGGTTCTTCCGGACGAGCACCTCAGTAGAGAAAGCCGAAAGCTGACTATCATGATAAGGCGAGAGCTGGTCGCTGTTCGAGAGGTCTCAAGTCCTTCAAGACTTTTTCCGCTTCGGGCGAGGAGTCGGCCTTGCCCGACTTAGGCGTATATAAGCACCCCAGATTTGGCCTTCCGAATACTAGGGGCTTCGCCAAAATTTAAAATTGTAGACTTCTACAGCTAAGTGGGAGTGACAAAGCCTTATAGTCTGATTGCCTGGTTCGTTGTGCTGAACACCTCCCTCAAAGGACCCAAAATTGGGATAAAGAGTGCTCAGGTTTATACTGAACACCCCGGTACTAGTTACATGGGGGCAGAAGCCAACGACTGGCCAACTCTCAGATTTTATAAACGGTCGCACAGAAGGTAATATTTTAAATTCAAAAAGTGTTGCATAGCGCAAATGAACTCGTTTCACATTACAGGATCACATGAGCATGTTCATTCAAAAATTACATCTCTAGCACATTCCTCCGCCACAAGGTGGGAACCCTTCAGGACACTGTCATAATACATATCGGGGCAGCTATGCTCCTTGCCCTCCGGCAGCCCCTCCTTCACCAGCTTTACGACGTCCAGCTTTGCCCAGTGCACCTTCGCCCAGGCAAAAGCCCTGCGCGCACCCTCGATGCAGACGGACCGCTTTATGACTTCAAGCCGTGGGCAGGCATCCACAAGCCGCCTCACCAGACCGAAGTAGCTGCTAGGCAGGGGATCGCCAGGCCACATCTGGACTATAAGACCCTTCATGGCCTGTTCGGCCGCCTTGTGAAGCTCGACCAGTTGCTTCAGCTGGTAGCTCAAGGGCATTGGGTGTTCGGTCCCAGTATACTGAGACCAGAACAACTTTTCCGTCTAGCTCCCTTCCTTAGCTCGGTAAAACTCCGCGACATCCAGTACACTGCGGGGAAGATCTGCGAACGCTCCTGGAGAGCTCCGAACTCAGGTAAGTAAAAGGAAAGTTTCCTTCACATGCTTGCTTTGCATAATGAATGCCTTACCTGCTGCTATCTTCTTCACCGCATCAATATCCTGGAGGGCCTTGTGGGCTTCAGCCTTGGCGATCCGTGCGCTTTCGAGCGCCTTCGCAAGCTCGGACTCTCGCATCTTAGAGTCAAGCTCCAAGGACTCGTGTTTTTTGGCGAGAGCCTTGAGCTCTTGCTGCACCTCGCCTACCTGGGCTTCTTGCTTTTCCCGCTCAATGCGCTCCTTGGCCGCTTTGTCTTCGGCCTTGGACAGTGCCTTCTTCAGGGTCGCCACCTCGGTTGTGGCCCCTGGCAAATTCATGATGATCCTATTACTTTACAATCGAATTTATTTTTAATATATAGACAAGGTATTGCTTACCTTTGATCTCCTCGAGCTGCCTCTTGGTAAGGCCGAGCTTGTCTTCGGACCGCTCAAGGTCCTGCTTCAGTGCAACGACCTCCGCAGTACGTGCGGCAGCGGCCAGCAGTGAAGCCTGCATATGCACATAGACATATTCTGATTAGACTCCTGAGTCATTATTTGATCCTCTATTCGGCCTTTCTTCGTGAACGCCAAATAGAGCATCAGGGCCTACAGTCTATGCGGTAATATTTTCCTATATTTTGATTGCTTACCTCAAAGCCTGTTAGGAGGCTGGCACAAGCTTCAGTTAGTCCATTTTTGGCGGAGTGAACTTTCTCGATCACCGCACTCATGATAGTGCGGTGCTCTTCGTTGATGGAAGCGCCGCGAAGTGCTTCCAGCAAGTTGTCCGGTGCCTCTGGATGGACAGAGGCCACCGGCACGGGCGGCTTGCCCTTCTTAACGGGGGATCGCCTGCCGAAGTCCGGAACCACCGAAGATTCCGGCGCAGTGTTCGGCTGGGGGCCGAACTTGGAGCCCGTGGGAGTCTTGCTCCCTTTGCGCCCAGGGTCCGGAAGGTCTCCTGGAGGCGCCCCCAGGACTACCTCCCCTCGGCTCGGTGCCTTTTGAGACAACACCTCGACGTTGTCCGTAGGGAAAGGGGTGGAGGCGGTCGGAAGTGAATTGCTATTCATATTCAACGAGTCCAAAGAACTGTCTGACGAAGATACATCAAAACGGGCTCAGGACGGACTGCATAATCATATTCGGCGTAAGGAGAAGCAGTGCAATAAAACATACCATGAATTACTATGGTATCCGGATACTTACGACTTCGCCAGGGGCTTGTCCCTGGGTAACACTCGTCGCTGCTATAGGCGGCCGTCGTGGAGCAGTCCGGAAGGAGGGTCCTCCCCTTCTTGGACCCTTCGGCCTCCCCGGTTGGGGCGGCCTTCCTTTTCTTGTCTCCCCGGGCTGGGGGTGAACTTTCCTCTTCCTCCTCCTCGTTTTCGTGGGAGAAGTGCGCCTCGGAGTTATCGGACGGTGAGTCCAATATAACCTTGCGTCGGAGACCCTTTCGGTTTCCCGTGGCCCTCTTCTTGGCCTTCTTCACCGACACCTCGTAAGGTGCCGGAACCAGCATCTCCGCTAGGAGAGCATCTGTAGGATCTTTAGGCAGGGGGGCCGGGCAATCGATCTGCTCCGTTGTCTCTACCCAGTCCTGTTAAGGGCATGGAAGCTTAGATCCCGCACATGATTAAACTGGGGCAAATAAATATCCTGTGAGATATTAAAACTCACCGGATTGGCATGGCGCTTTGCGCTGAGTCCGCGGTCCTCGGTAAGGGGAGGAGGTACCTCGGCGCCCTTGAATATCACCTTCCAGACGTCCTTGTGCATCGTGTCGAAGAGCTCTCGCAGCGTCTGGTGCTTGGCCAGGTCGAACTCCCACAAATTGAATACCCATCGTTGACACGGGAGGATCTAGCGGAAGAGCATGACCTAGACCACGTTGACGAGCTTGATTTTGTTGATCATCATGTTCTTGATGCAGGTCTGGAGTCCGGTCAGCTCTACCGGGGAACCCCAGGACAGGCCCTTCTCTTTCCAGGAAGTGAGCTGCGTGGGGATTCCGGATCGAAATTCGGGGGCCACCACCCAGTTGGTGTCGCGCGGCTCGGTGATGTAGAACCACCCCGATTGCCACCCCTTTATGGTCTCCACATAGGAGCCTTCGAGCCAGGTGACGTTAGGCATTTTGCCCACCATGGAACCTCTGCACTCTGCTTGCTGGCCGACCACCACCTTCGGTTTAACATTGAAGGTCTTCAGCCACAGGCCGAAGTGGGGCCTGATGCGGAGGAAGGCCTCGCACACGACGATAAACGCGGAGATGTTGAGGGTGAAATTGGGGGCTAGATCATGAAAATTCTGCCCGTAGTAGAACATGAGCCCGCGGACAAATGGGTGAAGGGGAAATCCCAGTCTGCGGACAAAGTGGGTAAGGAAAACTACCCTCTCATGGGGTTCGGGCATAGGGATGATCTGCCCCGCATCTGGCAGCCGGTGCGCGATGTCCGCTGCCAGATATCCGGCTTCCCATAGCTTTGTGATGTTCTCCTCCATGAAGGAGGAGACCATCCACTTGCCTCACGCTCCGTACATGCTTGGAGTGGTTTGAGGAGAAAGACATGAACTTGGGCGCTGGAGCTCGAGTGTGCGAGAATGGATAAGCAAGGAGGAAGAAGGCGTGGGTAAAAAGGGTGAATCTTTGTCCTTTTATAAGGGCGGAGGAGGCGATGCGCCTCCCCACTTACCTGGTAAAATCAATTATTCCTCGAACGCCCTAATTGATGGCGCGGTTGGGTTACCCATACCCGTATTGATGAGAATCCCGTGATAAGGGGACACGATCTCTGCTTCGACAAGACATGTTAAGAAAACCGCCTCGCGATATGTGCAGTGCTGGTTGAGAAAAATGGTTCGAATAATGACCGGGCCGTGGTATGATGGCATGCTGTCAAACATGTCAGCAGATTAGATTTGTGGAAATATTATTCTCTCTACGGTGGTATATAGAACTTGTTTTACAGAGCCGGACACTATTCTTGTGTTCAAAATCTTCTATGGAGTATTCGGAAGAGGAACCCGCCTTGCAATGCCAAAGACAAATCTATGCACCGGACTCATCGTCATTGAAGCCTGGTTCAGGGGCTACTGAGGGAGTTCTGTATTAGGGGGTCTCCGGACAGCCGGACTGCTGGACTATGAAGATACAAGATTGAAGACTTCTTCCCGTGTCTGGATGGGACTTTCCTTGGCGTGGAAGGCAAGCTTGGCAATACAGATATGTAGATCTCCTCCCTTGTAACGGACTCTGTGTAATCCTAGCCCCCTTCATGTCTATATAAACCGGAGGGTTTAGTCCGTTGGACAAAAACAATCATACCATAGGCTAGCTTCTAGGGTTTGGCCTCTATGATCTCATGGTAGAACAACTCTTGTAATACTCATATCATCAAGATCAATCAAGCAGGACGTAGGGTATTACCTCCATCAAGAGGGCCTGAACTTGGGTAAACATCGAGTCCCCCGCCTCCTGTTACCATCCGCCTTAGACGCACAGTTCGGGACCCCCTACCCGAGATTCGTCGATTTTGACACCGACAATTACCTCTCAAATCACCTGCATGGTCAACAGGCGAGGAAGGTATTCATTCAACACCCACGGTACAATATTGAAGTTTTGCTGAAGAGGACGAAGGTTGGGCGGGCAATTATCCATAGCCGCTGGCCTAAAGTTGCAAGGACATTCAACATAACTGAAGGCTCAATATTTGCCTTCCGCTTCTGCAGTTTCCCAGATGAGATTCATCTGTGTATTTACCATGTATGATGCTACTTTCCAAAGGTTTTTGATGTTCCATGTGAAACTTGGTGCTGTTGTGTAATGGTGTAACTGAGTGCCGAAGATATCTTATGTAATTCGATTATGAAATCCTGGTTGCTTTTATACGGATATGAAATATCTAGCGTGTTTTATAAGAAATATCAGTTTGATTAGTATATGGATTACCAATAATAGGCCAATTACCCTGCTTATTGGGGTTTTCTATTGCAGACGGTTACTCAGACAACACCATGGGCGATGAACTCAAACAACCCGCACGGTTTCTAGAAAGTAGGCGTGTTCGATCAACTAACAATCACACACGGCTTCCGGCAGCGAACTGTTTGCGTTAGGCCACCTTGCACAAATGTTTCCACACAAAGAACTATGTGTGATATACATACCTACGGAAATGTTTTTCTAGGAGTACATACCTATGGAAACATTTTTCTGGGATTCACTGTGTGGGATGTACATACCTACGGAATTGATTTTTTGGGATTCACCGTGTGGGATGTACATACCTATGGAAATGATTTTCTGGGATTCACCGTGTGGGTTGTACATACCTACGGAAATGATTGGGTTTTGATGCCTCGGCCGATCGCACACGGCCCTAGCCTGGGTCCTAGGAGGGCCTATCCCCGACAATTTCTGGGTCATTTGGGAAGGACCCCCCTATCGCCCACACTCACTTGGCGACGGTTCCAAATGCCATCGCGGAAAGGGGTTAAAAACCGTTTGTCTAGCACATGGTTGTACCAGTGATGGGGGCATTCAGATCATCCTCACACACATCAGCTCATCGAGCCCAAGAACACCTCACCTCCCGAGGCTGTTCATCCACTGTACCAGTTCATCCTCATCCCCTCGAGGTAATCCACCACACACTAGAGTATGGTATTACACCGCAAGGTGGCCCGAACCAGTATAAACCCCCGTGTCTCTTGTTCTTTGGGTCCGTCCAGCTAGGTCGTGGGATCGTTGAGCGAGCGAGCTAGGAAGAGAGAGTTCTTCATGCGCACCCCAGAGTTTGAACCTCACAAGGGTTTGCCGGAACCCGTAATCCGACAGTCCGTCTTGACAAGAGCCTGCTGCATGCAGAGAAATATCATCATTGCATGGGATCATGGAGGCTGGCGGTTGGCCTCCCTTTGGCTATAAATGAGGAGAGGGGCGGAGCCCACCTGATTGTCTACATCTTCTCACCGCTCGCTCCTCCTTCTTCTTCTTTGTCTCGCCATATTGTCATAGCATCCATGGCGCCGATCAGGAGGTTCTCCGTGGTGAAGAAGGGAAAAACCCCTCAGGAGGAGCCTGGGCCACTTCCGCCGAAGAAGAGGCTTGGCCGCCCTTGCGATGCTGGAGAGGGGCAGGGGTTAAGGCAGCCTTGGTACGAGAGGCCTTCGCCTGGCTTCCCGATCCCTCTGTATGCCCGCGCGCAGAGCTCTGGGCAGGGTGTCAGTGCCCAACGCCGTGTGGTCCGGGGTCGCCGTGGATAGGCCGAGGCTGCGCGGCCAACTAGCCCGCGAACCCATGCCGATGGCACCTCGTGCGAGTTTGTGGTGTGGGTGGCAATGCTGCCGCACACGTGGATCTGGCTCCCGAGGTTCTTTGCTGAGGAGATGCCGCCGAGGGGGGCACTCGAGCTATGGCTGCAACACACCGGGTGCTACAGCCTAGCCACTGGGGCGGAGGTCGAGGTCGTCCCCACGGGCGACATCTTCATGACTAGAGGGTGGGGCGAGGTCGCCCATGCCTGCTGTCCAGAGGGGGCCCTCGCCATCCACTTTGAGTACGATAGTGCCTCCATGTTGTTCTTCAAGGTCTTCGACAAAGACATCCGATGCCTAGAGTGTTGCTCCGGGGGAGGTAGTCCACGTGGCGCGGCTGTAGGCGCTGAACTTGCCCCTGGCCTTGTCGGCAGCTCCTCCAGTAGCAGAGGCAACTCCTTGGAATCCAGCGACTCTCCCGAGCCCAGCAATTCTTCGGAGTCCAGCAATGACAACTACGTGCCGCCGAGCTTTTGCCGCGCCGGGAGCGCAACAGCGGCATCCTCTCGACGTCGTTAGTAATACCCAGCGGCCGGGCTCCTTCGTGGTCTTCTTCTTTTGTTTCCCTGTGCGAAATTGTTACGAGCCCCATGAGGGTATGTAAAAAATTGTAGTGCTCTTGTTCGAATTTTATCCTTCCTAGTATGATGCTGCAACTGCGCATCTCGCTCCATCACGACTCCCCCTTTAAGTTCTCATGGTAGCTTAGTGCTCTATGCCGACAAGTCCCAGTCCCCAACCAAGCTTCGGCCATCGCTAGTATGCCAGGTCGCGATGCCGTGGTCAAGGCCAGGAGGTGAGCGGCCCGAGGTCCGGTCAGAGCTCCTGAGGCACGATTCTCAAGAGGTCCCCTTTGGCGTGCAAGTGGCCCCCTAAAGGCCGAAAAGTAAAGTGGCATTGCCCGAGTGAGATTGCCTTAGTGGTGACGCTTCTAGGTAGGGCTCACGCCAGTCCCCCCCTTTTCCTCGCTCATCTAGATGTTTTACGTCGTCGGGTCCCGGCCCTCGTATGTGGCTCGGCCACCGCTGGTATGCCAGGTCCGATGTCGTGTCAAGGCCAGGGACGAGGGCTCGAGAGACAGTGGGAGCCCCTGAGGCGCGATGCTCAGGGCCCCCCTTTAACGTGCAAGAAAATTGCTTGGAAAAGGGATGGCCGGCGGGGCTGCCCGTAATTAAGCTCCGGAGATTCCCGCGAGTTAGTCCAAGGAGGAGAATATAACACATAACCGCGCTTGTTGTCCTGCCGCTATCCCTTTTGCAAGAAGAAGAAGGCACTTAGGATCTGGTGAGGCGACGTGCGCAGGACTGGCCGTGAGCCAAAGCTCGATCTCTCAGATTTTTCAGCATTGCAGGGACGGACCCGGTCACAAGTGTCGTGCCAGCATGTGTAGCCCCCATTGCGGGATGAGCAAGAGGCGTGTCAGCAGCGCGGGGAGGACGAGAGGGGCGGTAAAGCACCAAGCAGGCGGGTGATAATCATAAGCTGACTCATGGATAGGGGTAAAGCCAATTCTGATAAATGCAAAGAACAATACATGCCGCAGGGACGGACCCACACGGCTTGGGATAATGTAGCCCGAGGGGCGCCCCCAACTGAACAAGCCAAAAATGTCACCTGGAACCGTTGCTGAAGAAGTGTTGAGGCAACCGAAGACGCGCACTACCGAAGTCGCTCCTCATGAGCCGCCTAGGTCATGAACCTCACGAGGTTCTGGAGGCCCATGGGGATCGCTAGGATCTATCAACACCTCCGATAGGATCGCCAGATGCCTGGCCTCATGAGCCGCCAGGACTCCCCGCATGCGGCGCTGGTGCGCGGCAGCCGTGTTCAGCAAACTGAAAGGCATGCAAACAGAGCTGTCAGGTGGGCCCTCGCACCGGCCAATATGGAATGACCAGAAGAGCTCCTGAGATGCGACCCTCTTGAGTCCTAGGATGTTGACACAGCCGCGCAGCTCGCTGCCCTCGTTAGGGGCAGCAGCTGAAGTGGGGGTGTACGACGGCGCTCACCACGCACGGCTTGTGCCCCCTGAAGCTCCTCGATCGCCTTGGTGATGAATTCTTGAGCACCTGGCACCTCGCGCCCCACACTCTCTTTGTGGAAGCGCGCCTCCACATGGTGCCCGAGCACCTCCCTCATGGCATTGGCCAGGTCTGAGGCCCTCCAGAGGAGAGCCCCCGAGCCCAGCCTGAGAGGGGCATTGGGTGCATCTTCCTATGCGAGAGGGGAAGGCGCCCTGTTAGCGAGCGCAGGTCCTGAGGTAGGGCCACCGGTTGCCCCATCCTCCTGAGGTCCACGGTGGAGCAACTGCTTCTTCTTCTTGGGGACGACCTCGGGGGATTAGGCGGCACCGTCATCATCTGGGTTCTTGACTACCGCATCCTAGTAGGCGTGCTCGAGGGAGCACATCACATCCTTTTCATCGCAAGCGACTATGATGATGATGCAGCTTCCTGGCATCTTGAGGACTAGCCATGGTGGGTCACAACCATGAATTGGCCAGGGCCGGGTACCCGAGGTTGGCGTTGTATGGGAGGTGTGTGTGGGCGATGTCGAAGTCAATAAGCTCAGTGCAGTAGTTGTCGCGCTTTCCGAAGGTCACAGGGAGGCGGATCTGCCCTATCAGGGTGGTGGAGCTGTCGGTCACTACTGAGAAATTCTTGGTAGGCTAAAGCTGGTTGTACGGCACCTGAAGCCCGTCGAATGTCTCGATGGAGAGAACATTAAGCCCCGTGCCGCCATTGATTAGTGTATTGGTGACGAGGATGTTGCTGATGATGGGCGAGCAAAGCTTCGGGAGGGCACCGGCTATGGCTACACACTTGAGATGGTCGGAAGAGCTGAAGGTGATGGTGTACTTGGACCACCTGAGAAGACGCGTCGCCTCGAGCTTGGGGTGGGTCGTGTTTACCTCACGAGCGAACTGCTTGAAGATGCGATGGGAGGCACGGGCCTGAGCACCGCCCAGGATGCAAGCAATGGCTCAGGGCTGTTGGAAGCCCCCAGCCACCTCATCCTGGTGGTGTTCGTCGTTCCTTCTTGGCGGTGGCGGCAGTGGTGGAAGGCCAGCGTTGCCATGAGGACGGCCCTCGCGGGGCTGATCTCTCCAGGCGCACTCATGAGGTTGGCCCTGCCAGCGGTCCTCACGAGGTTGGCCCTGTCAGTCCTAGTGGGGGTCATGGCCGTCCTAGCGTCCACCGCCTCTGCCACCTCCACGGTCATAGCCTCGGTTGTTACGCTTGGGGCAATGACCGAAGCGCCCGTCTCGGATTGCCTTGAGCTCTTGGCAGTCATTGGTGTTGTGGCTGTGCACATTGTGGAAGAGGCAGAACGGGCGGCTATTCTTGGATGACTCTGGGTGGTCGCAGCCGCACTTCATCTCTAGTACGGCCGCAAGCACGGCCGGTCCCTTGCGCTTCACGTCCTTGGCCTTGGCCTTCTTGTCTTCTCGGTCAGCCTCCGGAAGTTCCAGGAGGGAGAGGCGACCTTCCTCAACTCTCGCACACTTGGTTGCCATGTTGAACATCTCCAGAGCCATGCACAGGTCCTCGTGTATGGCGAGCTCCTCCATCATCTTGATGTCGCAGACGCCATCAGTGAATGACGAGATGATGGCCTCATCCGACACCTTGCGGATCTTGAGGCGAACACTGTTGAAGTGCTGGATGTAAGTCTGCAAGGTCTCTCCCGGCTTCTGCTTGATGCTCTGCAGGTCACCCGCAGCTGGTGGGCAGTCACGAGTGCCGTGGAAGTTGGCGACGAAACACTCTCGCATCTCGTCCCAGGATGAGATCGATCCCATGGGGAGGTTTAGGACCCATGATTGCTCGCCGTCTTTGAGGGCCATGGGAAACTAATTTGCCATAACCTTCTCATCACCGTTGGCCACATCGATGTTTAGCTCGTAGACCTGCAGGAACTCGGCAGGGTCAAGAGTGCCGTCGTAGCGTGGAGCCAGGTCGAGCTTGAACTTCCCTGGCCAGACAATGTTGCGCAGCTCCGGACTGAGTGCGCGGCATCCCATGGTGGTCACGGGGGGCCGCCATAGAGGTGGAGCCTTGTCTTGGCACTCGCGCACCGCCACCGCGGGCGGCGCGCGGTCTTGACGTGGCGGTGCTGGGAGCGCACGCGCATCTCCTTGCGATCGCTATACCACCTGGCAGCTTGCCTCGTCGCATGCGAGCACCCTGCGCTGCAAATCATGCCGAGGAGTCTCATGTCTCTGCTCGATGATGGTGTCCTGCCTGGGATGTGCAGGAGGTGCTCCGTGAGCTTTGTCGCCTGCAGCAGTCGGCGGGTGAGGCAGTGAGCAAGATGGTGCAGGAGACTCTCCGGTGGCAACGACGAGCTCGGTGATGCAGTCGAGCCATTCCTCATAGAGTTCATCGACCGGGCGGTAGCATAGAAGCTCACGTGCCATGAGAAACACAGCCTGCGCGTTCACTGGACCACGATGAGCATGGGAAGACGAAGCAGCCGGAGTTAGAGACGAGGTGGTGGTGCGCCTGTCTCACCGCACAAAGGGATGAAGCGATGAAGCCTGCTGCTCATGACCCACGGGGCTGATGGCGGCGTTCTCCACTGGCGACGGGGGACGGCGAGGGCAGCCGTCGCCCGCTGATGCTGTTTGACCGATGCGGGCGGTGAGGGCAGTGCATCGCTCAGGGCAAGCTCGACGAGCGTCGGCCATGGGTGCCACGGTGCGGTGGCGAATCGACCGGTGGAAGGGAGGCTCCGACGCACCCCTACCTGGCACGCCAAATGTCAGATTTTAGGCTCCGCAAACCTTGGATAGATTCGAACTCTGGGGTGCGTGCGAAGTACTCAACCTCCCCAGTCTGGCAACCCGTCGATCCCATGGCCTAGCTCAACGAACTAAAAAGAAAGAGCACACATCAGATTACCTAGGTTTGGGCCACCTTCCGGTCTAAAACCCTACTCCTGCTTTGTGGTGGCTTAGCCTAGAGGTGAGCTCAGGATGAACTAGTATAGTGGAAGAATGACCTCCGGAGGTGTGTTCTCGAGCTGGTGGGGGAGAGGATGGTCTGAATGATCCGCATCCAATTTTTGCCTTTCTATGATGGTGGCTAGTCCCTATTTATAGTGGCCTTGGTCCTCTTCCGAAATGAAGGCGGGAAGGGATCCTACAACGGCCAAATTCAAAGGGAGATAACTAGTACATCATATCCTGCAAAGTGTCTGGTCATGACGCCATGGTGGGCTCCACGATGACCTCTATCCTACTGTCCTGGAGGTCTTGGTCTTGTTGCATGGGAATGGAAACCTTTGGTTGATTCCTCTGGACTCCGTGCCTATGCTTGCCTCCTGAGCACCAAAGAGGAAACTGTTGTCCGGCGCCTACTGGCGCCCACCTAGCCTTGGTTGTCATGCCTCACATCATCAGAACCTCAAGAGGTGAGGCTTGCATGGAAATCTCCGCTCCTTAGGAGCCAACCTAAGGAGGCTGCTCCTTGTGGAGGTATCGGTGTCGCCCGCCTTGCAAGGCTTAGCCCCTTGCGAGGGTCTTGAGTTGTTGGTGCTGAAGATGGGCCGTACCAGGCCGCCGATGGAGCCATGTCATGGGTCGCAGGCAGGAAAGTCTAGGCACCCCGATTCCCAGAACGCCGATAGCAAGAGGATGCAGTCTTCTTGCCGTCGGAATTGCATGTAAATGCCCTGATCCAATGTACGTCTATTTGTGGGGGGGAGGGGGGGAAACCAAGGGCCATGGGACTCGCATCCCTTCTTCTGTGCGTATTTTTACAGACTCGTATCCCTTATTCCGTGCGTATTTTTATTGCAGTCTGTCCCCCCTTTCTCTGATTTCTTCAGCGCCATGATGTACGCCTTTGGATTTCGCCTGTCGGATTTCACGCCTAATACAATGACTTCCATGGTGGTGTTTGCTTATTTGTGTGAAGATTTCGTTGGAGTTGCCCCTAGTGTGGATATGTTCCGCCACTTCTATACCCCCAGCATTAAGGACAAATCCCTCTCGGGGAATATACCTTTGATTACATGGGGGAAGAAGGAGGACTGGGATTACCATGGGGGCAATTGCATAGCAAGTGGGAGGAGTGGAGAGGTGACTGGTGTTGGATTCAGGACCCCGAGCCTCTTCATTCTGCATGTCGTGGAACAAATATGTTGTGCGCGGCAAGGATTGGAGCAACTTGGGCACTACTAATGAGGAACTCTGCCCAGCGTTGAACAGAATTACCCGCCTCAAGGCTACCAAGCTCACCATCGATCACGTGGGGGCCGAGCTCCTTCGGCGCCACATTGCACCGTTGCAGAAGAGGGATCGCTTTGCCTGGGAGTACAAGAATGCCGCGGACTGGATGCGTCTTTGTCCTGGCATTGCGAACAACCTGACAGTCATGAGCCATGCCTGGTTGTGCAAATAACTATTCCACAAGGCCGGCACCTTCCACTTACTGGCAAGGATGGTCCCACTTCATATTAACTCTGTCCTTGATCAAATCCTCAAGTGGATGCTGGACTACAACGCCAATGGGGTTAAGGCAGATTGGCAATTAGCCAGTTTGAAGATGAGATGGACTGGGCCTCTGGCTTAGAGGAGAAAGCCACTAGGAAGGAAACAGATTTCACCAAGGGCAACACTGAGGAGGAGTAGGAGTACATACGCAGCAGGCTCGAGGAAGCCTGAAGGCTCAAGGCTGCCGCGGCAGCCGGTGATGATGATGAGGACAAAGGGAAGTCCTCATGGGAGGAGCATATTGATGAAGAGATTGCTGGTTTTGAGGCGATAGGGGCCGCGGCTGCGGAGGTAGAAGCTGTCGGGGAAGGGGCTGTTGGGGCAGAGGCTGCCGGCACTAAGGCTGCCGGGGACGAGGGAGCCATAGCGCCTGAAGAAGAAGGACTTGAAGCAGGCCCCCAGGCCCCAAAGCAGAAGTGCTGCTTCCGCAAGAGAGGTAGACGGGAGCCGGTGGTGCTGTCTTCGTCACACGATGGGCCCAAGGTGCAGAAGACGACCGCTAGGAGAAACAAGGATGACACCGTGCACCAACATTCCACCCATCTCACTGAAACCCCAACACCACCCTCCCGACAACTGGTGGCGAGCAGGACCCCACCCTATGTCGCCATCGAGCCCGGTCCCAGCGGCGAGCAGGACCCCACCCTGGTCTCAACTGATCTCGTGCTGTTGGTCTTGACAGAGATGAAGAGACCCTTGCAGAACGGGCCAGGCGGGCCAAAACGACAGTGGAGCTGGGATCGGCGTCATGCGTTGAACCGGCAAGGGATACCATGGATGAGCCTATTCCTAGCCCCCGGGCCAGTCCTCTTTGCGAAGGCATGGGACAAACCTTGTTTGCTAGCGGTCACGCCGGAGGTTCTCTATTGTCGCTCGCCAAGGAAACTAGCGGGAAACCTAGCAACAAGTGGGGGCCACTTCATCTTTCCCAACAAGCGATACCCAAGGAGGGGGGTCTCCCGCAAGGGCTCCCTCTATTGGGTACGTCCATGCTGCGGCCACCCCCAAGGAGGAGGAGAATGTTATTCGCTCGCCGGCAATAGGTGCTGCTGGAGATGGAGAAGTTTCTTCTCAACAACCGCCAACAGGTAACCCTTTCACCTTTGAACCCTTATCTAGAACCATTTGCTTTCTTGATTCTTGGTTCTAGTTTCTGATTCCCATATTATCCTTGTCTCCACTCCCCTGCAGCCCCCGTGCTTGAAGAGAAGGAGCTTTTGGAGGAAGTGGCTGACATAGGGAAGGATGCTGCCATGGAGGACCTCAACATTGCCACTCAAGAAGGTCATGTTGAGGCCCCCAAAGATGTCCAAGAAACCCTAGAGGTAGAAGGGGAAATCCTTGGCAGCACGACGAGCCCCATCATGAAAGTTTACAAAAAAGCGCCCCTTCAGAGTGTCGCTTCAAACTTGAGGACGCCTTTCCCTGCAAGCAGCTTGGCGATGATCGTGGTTCATCCTACCCCGACAGACCCCAGCTCGTCAGTTCTTGCCAGGGTAAACTTTGATGAGGAGTTTGTCGCATATTGGCTCCCTTGACCCAAAGAGCCAAAGAAGAAAGCGACCCGGCGACCATTCCAAGGACTTGGTCTTCCTGGAAACTATGGCTGCCGGGCTCAAGGAAGTGCAAGAGAGGTATGACCAGAAGCAACAAGCAATCTAGGATGACCACACAGCCCAAGACATGGCCACCCAGCAACTGAAGGACAAGCCAGAAGAACTGCGCTCTTGGTACAATGCCCAATCCCGCAAACTCAGGGACCAGGAGGAGAAAATGACGGCCGCTCCAGGGAAAGCAAGAACTCACGATGTCAGGCTGGTAGAGCGTGAAACATAGCTCAACACCCAAGCCAAAGATCTTGCTGCTCACCAGAATGCTCTGGCTGATGCCCTCTGTTCCAAAGGTAATGAGCTGGAAAGCCTTGTTCAGCAGCGTACCAAGGATTTGAAGGACAACCACAAGAAGGCCATTGACTCGCAGGCTCTAGATGCAACAGCCAAACTCAAGGAAGCCACTAACAACCTTGTCGCCGCCTCCGAATCCAAAACAGAGCCTGAGACCCGAATGGGGAAGCTGGAGGAAGTCCTTACCGGGAAGAGGAAAGAGATTGAGGCTCTTCAGGAAGAAGTGAGGAAGGAAGCCTCCACGCTGGAGGGGCTGCAATCATAGCTTGCATCCAAGGACCAGGATCTGAATACTGCCTCTAGCACCATTGAGGATTTGAATGCTAAGCTTGCCACCTTCAACAACGATCTTGAGCACACCAAGGACAGGGAGAAGATCTTGATAGAAGAGGTCAGTACTTCTAGAACTCTCCGGAAGGACGCAGAGCTCAAGCTCAAGGAACATGTCGACCTATACAACCTCTGGTCGAAGAGCCTAGTGAATATCGCTGAGTGTATCTCCTCCCATATCGCCATGATGGATATGAAGAGTTGGATCTTTGCCATCAATTAGCACGAGGCCCCGAGCATCAAGCTGACACACTTCTTCAAGGGTATCATGGATGGGCTAAAGACGTACGAAGATGACGGATCAGCCAGCTTCGCGAGTGAGTCCCGGAAGTTTGCTCGAGATGCCGTCATCACTATCCTTGTCAATTTTGCACAGCGCCATCCCGATTTTGATCTTTTCGATGCCTTCAAGAAGCTACCGCCCAGGACAGACACCTCTGTTGCCACTCAAGTTGTCGGGCCTTTGGTCGACAAGGTTCGTCATGTGCCCTGGGTCCGAGGAGGGCGCTTGGACTAATTTCTCTTGCTCCATTTGTTGTGATGCTGCCAAACAAAGAGACATTTTTTGGTCTTGTGTCAGGCAACATGGTTGCAACCCGTATGCAACACGGCCGCAATGCACCGCAACGTGTGGCGAGACATGCCGGGATAGGATGAAAATATGCCTTGTCGCAATTTCCTTCTACAACAATGTTGCTTCGTAGGCTGGGGCAGAGACCTGATTGATCTGCCAAGACCCATGACTTAGATGAACGAGCATCCCTGTGGGGCAAACGTTTGCACCATTGGGTATGGCCTATCAATGAATCATCAACTTCCATACCTTGGTAGTCGCATTCTACGCTCGAAGGAGATCATGATAGGAGCGGTAACAGCACTGTCTGTGGTGGCCGCACCGCCCGCGGTGCCTATCTTCCCCGCTGTGACCATGGCACCCATGGAACTCGTAGCCACGGAGAAAGGGACCGCCAAAACAGGGAACGGTGTCACCGCTTCTCTCTTTCTCTTGGGGGCCATCACCTGAATATCTGATGATGAAGACCGACAAGCTGGTTGCTGCTTCAGGTTCGCGCAAGTGACACCCCCTACTTGGAGCGTCAAAGATGTCGGCGTGGAAGCGCGATCACCTGTGGGGCATGGGCAACATGCGCGTACAAGTCTTAGGGAGTTTAAAGATCCAATCCTTTGTTAGGTTCCCTCGGGCATCCTTTTATAGCTTAAGGGGCGACCATAGTGGCAAAACAGTTATTTTGGTGTGATTAGATAGCTAAGAGTGATATCATACCTAACCCTGGCTGTCAGGACAATGGGCGTTGAATGCACCATTATGTGTGATGCTGAGGTTGAAGCCCAGCAAGCCTGCTGCGCCACTTATCCATCTCCTCCTCAGTAATGTGGCACGTCATCTGGACCGGTGTCAATAAAGCTAATCTTCTCCTCGACATGCCCCCACGTGCCCAACGGGATATACCCGGTTATTTGAGAGCTTGACACTGCACTTATTAGTGACTTGGGTTCAATGAGGTGGGGTAGTGGCATTTTGGCGAAGTCCCGCTGGCAGGGAGCTTGGTAGGTTCAGATCTTGGCAGCCTCGGCAAGCCCTGCCGAGGCGTTTTAGTCTTGTTAATTTAGGTGCTACCTCGACCCGGCCAGGCTCTCCTGCCCGGCAAGGGAGGCTTACCTAAGGTGAGCTCCTTTCAACAAGATCTTCTTAAGCTTAATACGCCCAGCGGGGCTAGTTTCCCGGGAGGCCACACCAGTCTGTGCACCAGTCGAAGGGGAAACAAATACCCCTATTTCTGTACACTGACATATATTTTACTAGAATTACCGTTGAACTGTCACTCTTACGACACTCTGTTTTTTAGACCTTAACTTTTTTCAATCTTCATCTCTACATAGGCACTAACACATGGAGAAAAACATAAAACCAATCGGTGGTGTAATAAGCACAAGGATTTTCTCAGTTCTCGTGACATTCGTTTGAGGACAATAACGATGGAAAGATATGCATCCAATCAAGGAAACAGAAACTTGGTCACATTCTTCCTGTTGAATGCGAGGTTAGTATTGTCAATGAGGTTTGAGTTTTTCAACAATAGATTTCTCACGGATGGATATGTTGAACAGCAAAAAAAGGAAGTTTCACGTTGACAAATAGGCTTCTAAACGTGCTTGGCTTGTATTTACAAGAACATGAGGTCATATTCGAGCAAACTTTTTGGCACAGGATGTTGATTTTATGGATCAGACCGATCCATTTGTTTGTGACTGCCAAAAATAGTGGTTGGGTTAGATGTTATTGCCATGTTCAGTCTGGGTTTTGTCTAAACCTGATGAACAATTAATCCTTGGGCTTTTGTCCTGTTTTTAACATTGAGTTAGATGTCGTTGACCTTTTCAACTCGGCTGTGACTATCATATTATCTTTGAAACAAGGCAAATGTCTTGCCATTTCCTTTATTAAAGAGATAAATATTGTCACAACAAGGGCCCAGCAGCTCGCCAAGTTATAGAAAGAGAGCAGGGTATAAACTGCGCCGTGCGAGGGTTGTGGCCCGTCTAGCCCATGCTTTTATTTAAGCACATGACGAGCCCAGTTCATATCTTTCTTCTTTCTGAAAATGGCTAGCCCAGTTCTATTTTTTAGACGATACCAAACCCAGGCCTACTTGCTTTTCTTAGCCCTACATGGCTGCAAGACGAGGAGGGATGTATTCAGATTCCCTAGAAAATGTGCTATAAGTAGTAAGAAATGGGCTGGAAATTTTGAAAACCCAAAAAAACCGGCAACTAGATTCAAATTTCATTTTTTCAGGATTTCAAGAGTTTATATTTCTTAGTTTTTTTGTGGGGAAAATTCTGTTGTATTTTAATTTTAATTAAGATTATTTTTATAATTATTTTTAAAGTGACTTGAAATTTCATGATTAAAAGAGTTTGGACCCCATAATATGGTCTGTAGCTAACAAAAAGAATATGGGCTTCAAAATATCCTTAAGAATTAGAAAATGGTTTGTAAATTATTAAAAATAATGGAAAATGGGTTGAATGTTGTTTTCCATGGATTTGGATGCTGACTTGTGGGCCTACTAGGTTGACAATGATGCTGTCCTAATTTCTTTTGTCGCTTTGTCAACTTCGTCAACATAGAGCAATGACTGTTGGATGTCCATCCAACCGCCGTCGTGCTTCTTCAATCTCTAATCTTCCTGCTCCTGCCGCCTAAACCAGCGCTCGCGGGACTGCCCGCTCCCTCCTTTCGTGACCAGATGTGCTGCTGCGCAGGCCTCACCGGCCTACCCTACTCCCACCGCTGGCCAGGCCATCCTTCAACCCACACACACACCTCCTGCTATTTCCCGGCGACGGCAACCTCACCCCGCCACCGACGACTCAGCCCTCGTACTCCCCTTAGCATGGGCATCCACTGTTGTGGCTTTGCCGGTTCCGGGTCGTTCCCTTCCTGGGCCTCGTCCAACACGTTGGTGCTCTCGGTGCGGCGTGGTAAAGAAGGTCAACAAATGATAGCCATCGGAAGAGGGATGCAAGTGGAGAGGCTGACAGTAGGGACCCACACAAGCAAGTGCCTCCTTATTACGTGAGAAAAATGATTGCTTCTGCTGACAACTAGGACCCACCGGTAAAATCTTTGCACGGAAGGAAGTGCCTCCTTATTATGCGAGAAAAACTATTCCTCCCGATGACAGCTGGGACTCGATGGATTTGGTGGCTGACTAGTGGGCCTACTTAGACGACGTGTACGCAAGGCTTTGTCAACTTAGTCAACAAATTATTCTAGCAGCTGGACCATTGGATGTTATTCCAACAGTTGTGCTTCTTCTTCAACCTATGATCTTCTTGCTCTAGCCGCCCAAACCAGCGCTGGCGGGACTACCTGCTCCTGCTTCGTGTAGGCGGCAGTGCTGCAGTGCAGGCCTCATAGCCCCACCCTAATCCCATCACCAGCCAGGCCTTCCCTCTACTCACCCACACCCTGCGTTATTCTCCGGCAACGACAGCCTCACACCATAGGGGAACTAGTGAACCCTCGTACTCCCTCCGCGTGGGCATCCACTACCCCGTCTTCCTTGGCTCCACATCGTTCCCTTAGTAGGCCTCACCATCGTCCACCTCCTTGGTGCTCTCGGCGCGGCGTGGTCAACATTGTCAACGAACGATAACCATTGGAAGACGACTATACACGGACGCTGACAGCTAGACCCACCAGCTACATCTTCCCACGCAAGGAAGTGCCTCCTTATTACGCGCAAAAAAAGATTCCTCGCCCTGACAGCTGGGACCCACCACATATATCTTCACACACAAGGGAGTGCCTCCTTATCCTTGCTGACAGCTGGGACCCACTGGGTCGAACCATACATAGTGTTGTCTGTCTGGTCGTGAACGTGTACATATATAATGGTTGATCGGTCTCTCTGCAAGGATGAACCATGGTTGAGTAAGTAGCACCACATGTCATAGTAGAGCCCCCAACGTAGCAGTTTAGCTAGTCCCATCTCAATCATGTACGCGTACCTACAACCACACGGCAAAACATACAACCACGTACGTACATACGGGCGGGGTCTCGAACGAGTATGGCAACTGCGTCCAGTTCATTCGCAGCCAACCAACAGGGTTGGAATGGGGAAACAACGCCGTTATTATTGGGACGCAACCGACTAGGTCAAAACAAATCTTGTTCATCGATCAGAAGCCAACCTGCTTGGACGGAACAACTGAAACGGGGTCCTGCACATGGAGAGGGGTCTGGCGTACCGCAAAATGGAGGAAATGGCCTTCTGTTCGACCGCCGATGGTCGAAACAGGTCCTGTTCATCAGCTTGGGGTCTAGCGTACTTCAAAATAGACAAAACAGAGTTATCTTCGACCTCCTACGGTCGAAAACGGGGTCCTGTGGATTAGGAGGGATGTGGCGTACCGCAAAACAGAGGAAACAGACTACTCTTCGAGTGCCTACGGTCGAAACAGGCTCCTGTTCATTGGGAGGGGTGCAGCATACCGCAAAACATGACTCTGAGGGCTACTGTTCATCACTGTCTACTGCCTCGCTCCAACCTCCATGAGCTACTGTTCGTCCACCGTCGACCTCCTCCAGCCTCCACCGGCTACTATTCTTCCAACCCTCTACGGGGCCTGATACATCTCCAACGTAGCTATAATTTTTTATTGTTCCATGTTGTTATATTATCATTCTTGGATGTTTTACAATCATTTTATAGCACCTTTATATCAATTTTTGGGACAAACCTATTGACATAGTGCCCAGTGCCATTTGTTGTTTTTTGCTTGTTTTTTACTTCATAGAAAATCAATACCAAACGGAGTCCAAACGCAGCAAAACTATTTGGAGATTTTTCTGGACCAGAAGACACAAGATGGGCCAAAGAAGTACTAGAGGGGTGCCCCGAGGGGCTCACAACCCACCTGGGTGCGCCTGCACCCTGGTGGGTTGTTCCCACCTCGGTGGCCTCCCGCACTACCTCTTTTCTCTATCAATAGCCTGAAAAATGAAAAACCCTAGGGGAGTCGACGAAACACAATTCCAGCTACCGCAAGTTCCAGAAACCACAGATCCAATCTAGACACCATCATGGAGGGGTTCATCATCCTCATTGGTGCCTCTCCGATGATGCGTGAGTAGTTCATTGTAGACCTTCAGGTCTGTAGTTAGTAGCTAGATGGCTTCCTCTCTCTCTCTTTTGATTCTTAATACAATGGTCTCCTGGAGATCTATTTGATGTAACTCTTTTTGAGACGTGTTTGTTGGGATCCGATGAACCTTGACTTTATGATCAAATCTATTTTATCCATGAAAGTTATTTGAGTCTTGATCTCTTATATGCATGATTACTTATAGCCTCATATTTCTTCTTCAAATCTTTGGTTTAGTTAGGCCAACTAGATCGATTTTTCTTGCCATGGGAAGAGGTGCTTTGTGATGGGTTTGATCTTACGGTGCTTGATCCCAGTGACAGAAGGGGAAACGACACGTATGTATCGTTGCTATTAAGGATAACAAGATGGGGTCTATTTCTACATAAATAGATCTTGTCTACATCATGTCATCGTTCTTATTGTATTACTCTGTTTCTCCATGAACTTAATACACTAGATGCATGCTGGATAGCGGTCGATGTGTGGACTAATATTAGTAGATGCAGGCAGGAGTTGGTCTACTAATCTTGGACATGATGCCTATATAATGATCATTGCCTGGATATCGTCATAATTATTTGAAGTTCTATCAATTGCCCAACAGTAATTTGTTTACCCATCGTATGATATTTTTATCAAGAGAAGCAACTAGTGAAATCTACGGTCCCTGAGTCTATTTTTTAATCATATTTTCCTTTGAGATCTATTTTTATTCGCTTTTATTTTCAGATCTATGAATCCTAAAACCCAAAAATACCTTGCTGCACTTTTTTTATTTCGCATTTCCGCGAGATCTATTTATCCAATCTACTACAAATTTATCTATCTTTTTACCCGGGAGGGTTGACAACCCCTTTTACACGTCAGGTTGCAAGTATTTGTTCTTTGTGTGTAGGTACCGTTTACATAGTGTTGCGTTGTTATCCTACTGGTTTGATAACCTTGGTCTCATCACTTAGGGAAATACCTACCGTAGCTGTGATGCATCATCCCTTCCTCTTTGGGAAATACCAACGTAGTTCAAGCCGCATCAAAAGGAATTTCTGGCGCCGTTGCCGGGGAGACATCATCAACTTCTATCAGGTTCCAAGTCACAAATCTCATCTCCTTGCAATTTACATTATTTGCCATTTTCCTCTCATTTTCATCTCCCCCACTTCACCAAAAAAATTCCGTTTTATTCGCCCTCTTCTTCGTTCTCCTTTTTCTCGTTGGATCTTTTGTTTGCTTGTGTTGCTGTGTCTTCTATTTCTTGCAACTTCGCTTGCTAAAAGTCTATTTATATGGATCCTCATCGACTTGCTAATCTTTTTAGGAGATCGAATTATGATGAAACAATTGCTAGTCAATTGACACTAGATTATCTTTTGTGAAGTTTTGCTTGAGATTCGTGAATCTGAAAATTGTGACGAAGTGTTAAAAGAAGAAATTTATGAAGTGATTCATGATAGTTCCTTGAATGAAAATCATGATTGCAATGGTGTTATTATAAATTCTATCAATGTCAATTGTGCTAATAATATGCAAAACTCCAAGCTTGGGCATGCTAATATTTATATGTCTACTACATATTACAATCATCATCATTGGGGTGAATGTTTCTTATGATCTTGAAAATTTATTTAAGCCTCATGATGAATATGATATTGATAATAGTGTTTGCAATAATATTGAAAGTGGGTACGGAAGAGTGTCAACTCTTGGTAAAAATAATCCCAAATATTTGGAGAGTGTTCAATCTTATGAACTTTTTGATAAAAGTGGGTTTGGAGAGGTCATGACTTTAGTTGATGTTAATCCCACTATTTTGGAAGATTATAAAAAAAATTGCATGTGGATCATGAAGAGAAGCTTTTATATGATAGCTATATTGTTGAATTTGATTATGATCCTACATGTAATTATTATGAGAGAGTTAAATATGCTTGTAGAAATTTCATGTCACTAAATTACCTCTCGTTATGTTGAGATTGATATGGTTTCTTTCTTCTTCCTTGCATATGGTAGTTTTTGATTGCCTTGATAAATTGTTTTCCTATAAAATTCCTATGCATAGGAAGTATGTTAGACTTAAACTTGTTTTTCATGTGCTACATGATGCTCTCTTCGTGTCTCAATTTCTATCTTTCATGTGAGCATCATAGAAATCTCAATGCCTAGCTAGGGGCATAAAACGACAACGCTTGTTGGGAGGCAACCCAATGAATAAATTTTATTTTTGATTTTTTCTTTCTGTTCTTGAGTGTTGACACAATTATGCTTCTGTTATGATTGTGTTTTTATGTTTTAATTAGTGTCTATGCCAAGCAAATCCTTTGGGGTCATGTTGGGTGATAGTTGATTTGATCTTGTTGAAAACAGAAACTTTTGCACCCAGTAAAACAATTTTAATTAATCACAGATGCGTGATAAAATTCTGATTTTTTTTACACAAGATTGATATAAAAAATTTCCCACGTTGTCCTATTTTTCAGAATTTTAGAGTTAGAGAAGTATTCGAAGTTTCCAGCTTGCTACACATTGTTCTGTTTTAGACAGATTCTGTTTTCTCTGCGTCATGTGCTTATTTTTATGAATCTATGTTTTGTATTAGAGGTATAAGCCATGGTAAAGTTGGAATGCAGTAGATATAATACAAAAATGTAATATGTAAGGGTTTGTAACAATACTTAGAGTATTAATTTGCTTTGTTATACTAACGGATCTCAAAAAGGTTTTGTTGAGTTTTGTGTGATTGAAGTTTTCAAGTTTTGGGTGAGATCACGATGGATGAAGGAATACGGAGTAATAAGAGCCTAGGCTTGGGGATGCCCCACGACACCCCAAGTTATTACCCAAAGAGCAACAAGCAACTAAGCTTGGGGATCCCCCGAGTGGCATCCCCTCTTTCTTCTAACGACCATAGGTATTTTACTTGGAGCTATATTTTTATTCGTCACATATCATGAATTTTGCTTGGAGTGTCTTGTATTATTTGAGTCTTTGCTTACTTTGCTTATTTTAGCCAAGTATCCTTGCTGAACACACCTATTTAAGAGAGAGCCAAAATTATACTATGATCTGTTAGAATTTCTCTATGTGCTTCACTTAATTTTTTTGAGCTATGGAATTGCTCTCATGCTTCACTTATACCTTTTGTGAGCATGGTGTGCTTTAATATTTTTTAAGAAAATGCTCTCATGCTTCACTTAGATATATTTGAGAGTTAGTAAATTTGAAAAAAATCTCTTATGCCTCACTTATATTATTTTCAGAGAAGAAAATGTTTATGCTCGTGTTCTTCACTTAGATTTATTTGAGCTTTCAAAAGAAATATATGAAACTAGTCCCAAAGTGATAGATATTAAAGAGGGATATAACGAAAACTTTCATGAAGATTGTTGGACAAAATAAACATGATTCTTTGTAATAGTTTTGTGATATGATGATAGTGATATGAGAGTCATGTTGATGAGTAATAATGGTTTAGTAAGAATATTGATGTTAAGGTTTGTGATTCCCTATGCAAGCACGAAAGTCAATAGTTATGCAATGAAATTTCATCCTACTTGTGGTGCATTATTCGGTGTTAGTTATGCTTAATGCTCGCTTATGAGATTTTTTTCGTTTCTTGGTTGGATGCTTCTCAATATTTTGCTAGCCTTCACTTGTACTTAGTGGGATTACTACTTGTGCATCCAAAATCCATAAACCCAGTTTTGCCATATGAGTCCACTATACCTACCTATATGCGGTGTTTTCGCACCGTTCTAAGCAAATTTGTATGTCCCATCTCTAATTTTCAAAATAGATTTCCCTTATGTGTGCTCGTACCGCTCATGAAACAGTAGGGGATGGCTGATATATTTCCATGCTAGATGTGTTATTCTCAAGATGAGTGTTTATTCACTTGTCATTGCACGAGAGTAGGACAAAGATATTAGGGATGCCCAGTCCCGAAATTAAAAATGGATTTACTTTATGTTGTCAAATAATAAATTCCTTGGATAGTGTTGGTATGGACGGTACCCGTTGATTCAGTTCATAGTGGAATGTGAAAGTATGGCGGAAAAAGGAATAAACTTTATTTTCTATTTGGGACCCGCCTAAGATATATCTAGCATGGAATGTATTGGGAACTACCCAATCGTTTTTGTTGACAGGAAAGGCATGCCACCCAAAATGTTTTATCTATATCTTTTTCCGCTTTGAGCTCTGGCACCTCTACTAATCCCTACTTCCCTCTACGAAGGGCATTTGTTTTTACTTTATGCATTTTTTATTTTTAGTTGAGTCTCCATCTTCTCTTATAAAGCACCAACTAAGGGGCACTATGATCATACTTGAGCATTGAGTGTAGCTAATATGTGAATGTGTTTCATGAATGGATCAATGATTGAGCATAATGGGCTAGGGATAACTTGCTTTAGTGTTGATATTTTGAAAGACATGGTTGCTTGTTGGTATGCTTCAGTATTGAAATCTTCATGTCAAAACTAGACTATTGCTTTGAATCATATAAAAGATCCAAATGTCCATGCTACAAAAGAAAAGAATATGTGATGAACATGATAGGAAGCATTGCACATTAAAAATTCTGTTTTTATCATTTACCTACTCGAGGACGAGCAGGAATTAAGCTTGGGGATGCTGATACGTCTCCAACGTATCTATAATTTATGATTGTTCCATACTGTTATTTTATCATTCTTTGATGTTTCACAATCATTTTATAGAAACTTTATATCATTTTTTTGGACTAACCAATTGACATACTGCACAGTGCCAGTTGTTGCTTTTTGCATGTTTTTTGCTTCGCATAAAATCAATACCAAACGGAGTCCAAACATAGTGAAACTTTTTGGAGATTTTTTCTGGACCAGAAGACACAAGATGGGCCAAAATAGTACCGGAGGGGTGCCCCGAGGTGGGTTGTGCCCACTCGATGGCCTCTCGCACCGCCTCTATGCTCTATAAATACCCCGAAAATCCAAAAACCCTAGGGGAGTTGACGAAACACAATTCGAGCCGCCGCAAGTTCAAGAAACCACAGATCCATCACGGAGGGGTACATCACACTACAAAAAAAACACATCCATGACATTTTGGGCCGAACGAATTTTTTCTGTCATGCTTATGACAAGTCTATGACGATAATTGTGATAACACCCGGTATCATCATATATGTGGTGGGGTCCTACTTCTATGAAAAAAAATCATGATAGAAAATGGGCTTTTCGTCCTGGGTGGGCCGGAGATGCAGCTGCATGACATTCTTTGGGCCGTCCATGATGGAAAAAACCGTGGTAGAAGTGAGGGCGAGGAAAATATCGGGGGAGTTCCCGGTTATGGTGGGTGGTCGGGGGCCGAGCGATGCGCATTTCTCCCGTACGTACGTGAGTGTGTGCGAGGCGTTGGGCTCTAACTGAACCCGAGCGATTGCACTGCAGGCTACGTGTTATTGAACCTGAGCGATCGATCGATCCCTTGATGTTAACTGAACCCGAGTGATTCCTTCGCTATTGCTGCTAACTAAAGCCGATCGATGCTGCCTCTGGATGAACAGTGAGTGTTGTTGGGGGGTGGATGAATAGTTCCCGGTGGGGGCTGGATGATCAGGACCCCGTGGTAGTAGAGGTCATTGCCGTTGGATGAATAGTACCCTGATCGATCGAGCCGATTGGGGGGTGGATGAACAGGACCCCGTGGAGGGCTGGATGAACAGGACCCCGTGGAGGGCTGGTTGAACAGTAGCTGGTGGAGGGCTGGATGAACAGTAGCCCGTGGAGGGGTGGTTGAACAGGACCCCGTGGAGAGGGTTGGTTGAACAGTAGTCGGTGGAGGAGTGCGCGGTGGAGGCTGGATGAACAGGAACCCGTGGATGGACAGTCGCAGGTGGAGTCTGGAGGAGGTTGACGGTGGATGAACAGTAGCCCGTGGAGGAAGTCGACGGTGGAGATGAACAGTATCCCGTGGAGTCCCATTTTGCGGTACGCCACACCCCTCCCGATGAACAGGACCCCCTTTTCGATCGTAGCGCTACAACACAGGTTCGTTTCCTTCATGTTGTGGTATGCCACACCCCTCCCGATCAACAGGACCCGGTTTCCACTGTAGGAGGTCTAAGAGAAGTTCGTTTCCTCCGTTTTGCGGTACTCTAGACCCCTCCCAATGAATAGGATCCCGTTTCGACCGTGGCCGGTCGAACACAAAGCCGTTTCCTCCGTTCTGCGGCATGCTAGGACTTGTTTCCATTGGTTGTTCCATCCAAGCCGGTTGGCTCCCAATGAACGGCACGCGTTCCGTTGCCTCTCGATGAACACGACGCTGTTTCTTCATTCTGACCCAGCTGGTTCGCTAACCAATGAACAGGATGCCGTTGCTCCCGTTCGTTGCCTCTCCATGTACACAAGCCCTGGCCGTCTATGAGTACGCGCTCGACACCCCGCCCGTATGTACGTACATGGCCGTATTTTTTGCCCCATCGCTGTACGTACATGTATAGGACTTAGACGGGACTGCGTGACTGCTATGTCGGGTGCTCTACAATGACACACGTGCCGCTACTTACTCGGCCATGGTTCATACTTGCAGAGAGATCAATGGACCAGTATGTACATACACGTTCGCGACCAGAATGACAACTCTATGTACGCTTTGACCAGGTGGGTCACGACTGTCAGGCACTTCCTTGCATGCGAAGATGTAGCTGGTGGGTCCCAACAGTCAGGGGGAATGTTTTTTCATGAAATATGGTGGCCCGTCCGGTGGGTCCCTGCTGTCAGGTGGAGGAATCATTATTTTCCGCGTAATAAGGAGGCACTTCCTTGCTGTGACCGTGGACCCAGCTGTCAGCCTCTCCACGTACAGTACTCTTCCGATGGAAGTCGGTCGCTGACCACATTGACCATGCCGCGCCGAGAGCACCAAGGTGGTGGACGACGGCGAGGCCTAGGAAGGGGACGACGCGGAGCCGGGGAAGACGCGGCAGTGCATGCCCACGAGGAGAGGAGTACGAGGGTTCACTGGTTCGGTTGCGGTGTGAAGCTGCCGTCACCGCAGGGCCTGGCCAGCGGTGGGAGTAGTAGGGGGCTGTGAGGCCTCCGTGGCAGCACAGCCAGCCGTGGGAGGCAGGAGTAGGCGACACGACTGGCGCTGCTTTGGTCGGCTGGGGCAAGAAAACCAGAGGTTGAAGAAGCACTACGGCCATTGGATGGACATCGTACGGTCAATGGAGCTAGAATCATTCATATTGACTAAGTTGACAAAGCCCTCCGTCCCCGTCAACTTAGTAGGCCCACATGTCAGCCTCCCACTATGCTGGGTCCCAGCTAGCAGGGGGAGTATTCATTTTTTGTGCATAAGAAGGAGGCACTTCCTTGTGTGCGAAGATATAGCTAGTGGGTCCGACCTGTCAGGGGGGAACATTTTTTCGCGAAATACATAGGCCCTTCTGGTGGGTCCCAGATGTCACATGGAGGAATCATTATTTTGCGCGTAATAAGGAGGCATTTCCTTGTGTGCGGCCATGGATCCAGCTGTTAGCCTCTCCACATAAAGTCCACGTCCGATGGATGTCGTTCGTTGATCACGTTGACCATGGCACGCCGAGAGCACCAGGGCGGTGGACGACGGCCAGGCCTAGGAAGGGAACAACACGTTGCTAGGGAAGACTTGGTAGTTGTTTCCAACGTGGAGGGGAGTACGAGGCTTTACTAGTTCGTCTGCCATCACCGGAGAATAACAGCAGGTGTGGGTGAGTAGAGGGGTGGCTAGGCCAGCGACGGGAGTACGGTGGGGCGGTGAGGCCGCGGGAGGAGGGAGCAGGAAGTCCCGCCGGCGCTTGTTTGAGCGGCTGGAGTAGGAAGAGCAGAGGGATGGCCTGGTCAGCGGTGGGAGTAGTAGGGGAAGGTGAGGCCTCTGCGGCAGCACAGCCGGCCATGGGAGGCAGGAGCAGGCGGCACGACCGGTGCTGCTTTGGGCGGTTGGAGCAAGAAGACCAGAGGTTGAAGAAGCACGACGGCCGGTGGACGGACGTCTTACGGTCAGTGCAGCTAGACTCATTTATATTGACTAAGTGACAAAGCCCTTGGTACGCGTCAACTTAGTAGGCCCATATGTCAGCCTCTGAAACGGTGCGCCCCAGATGTCAGGGGGAGGAATCATTTTTTGGGCGGATGAAGCTAGAATATCTGATATTGAAGAAGAAGCACGACATCTGTTGGATGGACATCCAACGGCCACTGCTGCTAGAACCGCGTGTTGACTATAAGTTGACAAAGCCTTGCATACGCGTCAACTTACTTATTTTTTTGAGGGGACGTGTCAACTTAGTAGGCCCACAAGTGTGTGGCAGAGAACTTATATCCCACTTGCGATTTTTAAGAATGTACAACCCATTTTTGAATTCTAATGGAATTTACAGCCCATTTACAGTTTGTTAAAAGTACAGCCCATTTTCTAGCTAGGACACCGATTAATAATTTCAACCAACCGTTCAAAATAGAATTCAATAAAATTTCCCACATTTTGATGGGATCCGAAATATTTTTATCTCGAAATTTCTAGTTAGATTAAATACATTTTCAATATAAATTTGTATTACGTAAAAATCCAACGAAACATTGCGCGTGCAACAATTAATGAAATTAAAATTTTCAAAATCCAAATATAATATTTTATAAACTAATTATGTGTTGGTTGAATTTTTTTATAGTTAGTGCCCAGTTTTTATAATTACATCCCATTTATTATTTCTTAAAGCCCATTTTCTTGCTAAGCCTAATGCATCCCTCCTAGGAAAGATTTGCAGCCCAACAGGGTGGAGAATAACAAGTTGACTTTGCCTGGGTATTCCTCAAAAAAAAGTATAGCTAGGCTAGCCATTTTCAGCTTGAAAAAAATTAGTATCTGGGCTGGATATCTGGCCTGGGCTAGACGGGCTAGAGCCTGCTCAGTTAATACCTTGCTCTCCCCTGAACAACAACGAAAACATCGCTCAAGAAAAACCCTACAGTGCCCACACCTCAAAAACAAAAATACTGCTCGAGCTGCTTGGTCCCTGCTGTCGGCCGCTCCTTGTGCAATTCTCTCGTTTATTGACTACATAGGTTGACAATGGTGTGGGACCGTGATGTCAGGAAACTAGGAGGAAGCAAAAAAAATTATAGTTGTATATAATAAGGAGGCACTTCTGCACGTGCAGCTATGGCCCTGGTGGGTCCCCACTGTCATCCTCTCCAAGTAAAGTCATCTCGTCATTCCTCATGTTCATTGACCATGTTGACAACGCGAGACGGCGGCACCACGGCGAGCACAACAACTCGAAGGACGATGGAGAGGGCCTCGCATGCCCTATGGATGGTCTGACACAGTGCCAACTGCTCATTCAGGAAGCCAGGATCATCGGACACCAATGAGCACCTTCAAGAGACTGAGACGGCATGAAATGGTAAGATTGCACTTGGGAGCTCTGGTTTATTTCACACCTGTATTAAGATATAAGAGTAATTTACTCCTCATCGGAAAAAACGCGTAAAATACAGGCGTAATGAAACTGAGGGCCCGAGGTTTTCAACGAAAACCGGTGTGTTACGCGTGTAATTTGAGAGACCAGGGTATATTTTACTAGTCGAAATCGACCAACCAAGCACTTCGCCCGAGACCATCTTCTTTTATTTATAAGCGTTAGTTTTACAAGAGGTTTTGGTTGGAAAATGATGATCCAATCACGGCCTAAGATGATGAGTTGGTCGGAAGATCATATGGTTTCACCTCTGACCTACCCGAGTTGTCGTATAGGCTATGAATGGAACATAAGACAATGAAGTTATTAAGCACATAAACAACAGAAGAGGGTGATCTTCATAACATACAAATCACAGGCATTAGCTCAACATGCAAAACAATATGAAGCATTATTCTCAGGAGGCACGGTGAACAGCTCGTGATGCCGCATGCCACAGCATTCCAAGCTCAACTTTGCAATAAAACTCATAAGGCCTGGAATTACATAGACAACATTCGGAACGAACTCTTAAAATACCTTACATAAGTCAACATTCATGTGACTATGCATCTTAACAGAGTAAATACTTATGAACTGAAGACAGGAATAGGAAAAAACAATTGACATTGCTCATAGCAAAGGGCGTCCCACTGAAAAATATCAAATGCATGTCTTTTGGCTAACATCAATGAGCAAAGTTTGACAAGGTTTTCCAATTCCAATATATTAAACTAATGTCTTCTTGCTAACATCAATGATTAAACTTTGACAAGCTTTTCTCATTCAAAATATGTAATGCCTATGATTGTGGAACAGGCAGGGTTGTCATCAGTTTGTCCCCTGATAGTCCGGTGGCTCAAGGTGATGATGAATGATTACAGAACCATTCGATGTATTGTGCATGATGAAGTATTATGGAGGACATGAACCATCTAAACATTTTGTGCAGATCCACTAAAATCAAGCTGAGCATCCCTATGGATTTCGTATTTATATGCTGCAAGAAAACAAAGACACATCTGCACACACACACATGAATATTGGCCCTAGTGTCAACCCACCAATCGGTGGACTAACAAACTAAAAGTATGGTAAACAGATTACCATACCCAGATGCCCCATCATTGTTGCTTAGAATGACATTGACAGACTTGGAGTTCCTGGCTTCTTGTACTTGTTTGGGCACTTTTTGCCCAGTGCACTCCATGCGTTGTAGAGATGCCTATGCTCTCTACAGACTAGTCATGTCACCAGCGTCTACTAATACTCTATAAAGCTTCTCGATCATTCCTTGTGTAATGTAGCACAAACAGTGACTGCTTCTTTCTGCAAAGTGGTAAGACCAACTGGACCCACTAATGCAGTAGTTTGCCTTAGACACATTGGCTCCTTTTGCGCAGTTCAGCTAAAATCAAAGTTGGAATAAAACCGAGCTTTAATTTTGATATCCTTGTAAGCAACAATAGGTATAAGGGAAACAATTACTGAGAAACAACGGTTGATGACTACTCCCAGAAGAAAAACATCTACTGATCTACCTTATCTTAATGCGAAACAAAGCAGGGGAGTAGCAATTTTCAATCAGTGTGATTCATTCATATTAATTGAGATATTA
This sequence comes from Triticum dicoccoides, assembly GCF_002162155.2. Taxonomy (NCBI): domain Eukaryota; kingdom Viridiplantae; phylum Streptophyta; class Magnoliopsida; order Poales; family Poaceae; genus Triticum; species Triticum dicoccoides. The sequence continues at coordinate 339,969,987 of NC_041386.1, forward strand.
TCTTAACAATGCCTTGTTTCAACATGCATAAAGAACAACAAAGCAGAAAAGTACCATTCCTAAAACAATGCGACTGATTCATCTTAACACAGACATTATCTTAACAATACCTTGGATAAACATGTAGAAAGAAATACATAGAAGGATAGTACCATTTGTAAAACACTGTAACTGATATATAATAATAGAGACATTATCTGAATAATACATTTCTTAAACATGTACTCCGGCCGATCCCTAACAGAAATGGTACTCCCGCCGATCTCTAACAAGTGTTGTAGTTTTGTACTAAGATATAGTAGTTAATTCTGAGGAAAGTCGGCACTGAAAGTCGGTACTGAACTTTCAAGACCAAGATTTGAAACAACTCGTGAGGAAGACATGAGAGAGATCTCAACACATATATGGAAATCTGGTCTCATTTTGTGCAGTTCCACCAAAATTAAGCGAAGCAAAATGTCACAATAGCAACAAGTTGAATAGATATCCCCATTTTAACATAGGTAAAAAGGAATCAATTACTGGCCAATAAAGGAGGATGAAACATGCAGCCACAAAAATGGTAATCTTGCCAATCCCTAACAAGTGTTGCAGTTTTGAACTAAGATTCAGTAGTTAATTCTGAGAGTGGCATTGCTTAATTTTACCGGTGGCATTAGATTAACAAAAAGCATAAACAGTTCCAGGGGAGAGTGGGCGCAACAACACCATGTGCTTCCATCTACTTATAAAGGGGGTGATGCAGAGTTTTGTTGTAACAAAGAAACAAGCATCATGTCTGAGTTGGAACAATTTTTGCCCACTTAATGGTAAAAGACAGCAGTTCAATAACTTCAATTCAACATTTATCCAAAATAGTACCAATACAAGTAGTACAACATATCAAAGCACACTGCAGCATCATGTGGATGAAAGTCGGTACTGACCTTTCCTGACCAAGATTTGAAACAACTCACGAGGAGGACTTGAAAGAAATCCCAACACATATATGAAAATTCATGATCTCCTTTTGTGCAGTTCCACCAAAATTAAGCAAAGTCGCCGGTGTGACATTCAAGTTGAACTGCACAAAACAGTCTTAAAACAAAAGTGTTTCGCATAGTGAAGAAAAATGTCGCAATAGCAACAAGTTGAATAGATATCCCTGTTTTAACAGAGGAAACAAAGGAATCAATTGCTGGCCAATAAAGGAGGATGAAACATGTGGCCACAAAATGGTAATTACACCAATCCCTAACAAGTGTTGCAGTTTTGAACTAAGATTCATTAGTTAATTCTGAGAGTGGCATTGCTTAATTTTACCAGCGGCATTAGATTAACAAAAGGCATAAACAATTCTAGGGGAGAGTGGGTGCAACAACACCATGTGCTTCCATGTACTTATAAAGGGGGTGATGAAGAGTTTGTTGTACAAAGCAACAAGCACCATGTCTGGGTTGGTACCATTTTTGTTCACTACTTAATGGGAAAAGAGAGCAATACAATAGCTTCAATTCAACATTTATTTAAAACACTACCAGTACAAGTAGCACAACATCTCAAAACACACTGCACGATCATGTGGATGAAGGCAAGTACCAACCTGTCATGATGCACACAAGATCACGTACGAATCTGCCAACACGAATAGGAAATCTAATCTCTTTTTGTGCAGTTGCACTGAAATCGAGCAAAGTCGCCGGCGTGACATTTAAGTTTGCTATAGCAATAAGTTGAATAGATATCCCTGTTTTAACAGAGTCAAAAAGGAAACAATTCTGGCCAATAAAGGAGGATGAAACAAACGGCGACAAAAAGAAGCATCTAACTTATCTTGATGGAAAACAAAGTAGGACAGTAGCATTTCTAAAACGGTTGCATTGATTCATATTAACAGAGACATTCTCTTAAAACAAAATTCATTAAAAATGTGATTTACTTTGAACCGTGCCATTGCTTCAAGTTTCCAGCATCATTCTTAGATTAACAACAGAAAAATAGTTGTATGGGACATGGGACATGGGACATGCCAGCACCATGTGCGTCCACACGTATAAATGGGTGATAAAGAGTATGTAGCCAAGCAGCATATCTGCGTTAGTCCCATATTTGTTCTCTTTGAACGTTTTTCCTATGTGAGGGCAGCAAATCTAGTCCTGCACAAACTACCCGACCCCCAGTTTCTTTCTGTTTTCAATAAAGAGATCGGTTCCTTACAGATGTGTGTATTGGGTTACCCCTTTTTTCCGTTTTGGACCAACAAAGCAGCTGGATAGCCAGTCTATACTACTTTTCCTCCCTCCTTTCCTCATTGAACCACGTCCTAGATTCATGCTCCACCCCGACGCACCCTTGTTTCCTCTTTGAACCAAGACCTAGATTCGACTACAGAATCGAAAAAGATCCGCATGCAGCTAGAGTAATGACGGTTTCAAAGAAACTTATACCTTATGGCCGTCCGGATGTGGCAAGGCATGCGTCGGGAGGCCGGATCTTCCCACACTACATACGACAGCGAGGAAGAAGGGGTCGGTGGCCCTCCTGCACAGGTGCTGGCTGAAAGAGAACAGCGTAGCCGGCAGTGGATTGCCTCCCTCACCGAAGGCGATAGAGTGAACGCTGCACCTCCTCCCCTTCCCGATGTGTCGGGATCCGGACGCCTCGGTCACCAGCTGTGAGGGGGGAGAGAGAGACAGAGGCCACCATGCAGTCTTATTTAGATCTGGTGAAGAGGGTTAGAGACTGTGAATATATAAAAGCCTAGCAAAGGAACGCTGAGCCTCCAGCGTGTATATATATATTTAGTGCGGCGAGAGTGTGGAGAGTGCAAACCCTAGCAAACAAGCGCTGAGGCTCCAGCTTATATAGTGTACTACATATATACTGTATTACAGACTGAGCTCCGGTGCCTTAACTGCACGTGCCTTTGGCTGTATGACAGGTGGGCCAGCTACATTTTGGGCCCACCTGTCATACACCCAAAGGCAGGTGCACTAAGTCAATGAAGTTGCGTCCATATAGTACTCGTGTATACTACTAATATATAGCGGAGTGGTTCTCTTAGTCTATCCATAACAATCATCTTAAATTGTGTAAGTACGAAACGAAACTCTTTATTTAACGTACCAGTGAAGAAAACTACTACTTCCAATGAACTAACGATCCACGCGTCCTGGTCGCACTTCCTGTCCTTCATGTGCGGTACACTACCCTCCCTTAAGTGAACAACCACACATGCGCCAAATTATCGGAGATGTGTGAGAGTGTGTACAAATAAAGAATTTTAATTTCAATTATCAGAAAGGTTTGAGAGTATGTACAGTTTGCCCTCTCTCAATAATTATGGTTTGTTGTGTTCGGCCTAAACTTGGTCAAACTTTACAAAGTTTGACTTCAGTCAAATCTAATATGCAGAGTAAATAAAAAATGGAGGGCTGCTACGTCCATCCGGGTTTTAGTCCACAATTTTTTTTAATCAAAGTCAATAGTTGGACGAATAAAATTACAGGGGAGCTGAAGACAAAGTTGTGAGAAGGCTTCGAAATCAATACAAAACTTATGCTCTTAGTACCAACGTCGATCCTTCTTTTAGGAAACATTTGGTTCATAGCCAATTGTGTGATAAAAATGCACCAACGTGAAAGACGACTGCGTCTCCAATGCAACCAAGGTGGACTGATGAAGGATATCATCTTTGTAGGTAACAAGCAAAGATAACTGATGGAAGATAGCTTGTTTTTCGTGGAAAATCGATTAGCTTCACCAGTCGATGCAACCATGAGGCGCAACCATGTGCATCGATAGGTCATCGTGGTGATGCATCATCCATTTGGTATCAAGTTTGGGTGAGGCACCTATGAAGTTCGACAAATCCTCATTGTGCTATGTTTCTTCTCAGTAATCAAGCTTGAGGAAGGAAGAACCACATGGCAGAGGACAGTGAGGCGGAACAACAATGGCCATCCAATTTTGTGTAGTCTCACTAAAATTGAGGAAGATATGCCAGGGTATGGAGATACACATCGCTGTTTGCAAAAATATAAAAAAGGGATATAGTGGTGTGGTACAAGATTAACAGCGACATCTCAATTGTCAATAAGAATTAATGAAAAGTATACCAACAAACAGAAGCATCATGATTATCTTGATGGGAACTAAACTAGGATACCCGAGAAAAAAAGCATTTCTTCATTTAACCAGTGATAGTATTAGATTAGCAGCAGCAAACAACATGTATACCGCCACCGAGCCATAAACTAGGACAACTTTTCGAGTGGCATTTCCTCTATAATAGTAGGTGATGTTGGACCAGCCGATGAACCCGCATGGGAGTTGTTGCATAGAAGAAAACCCGCATGAAGCGACCTGGGGAGCTGGACCAGTACAAGAAGTTATACCTCAGGTGGGCGAGATGTCGCTTAGGTGGGCGTGTGGGATCTTCCAACACGACGGCAACAAACAAGGGCGTGGAGGACCTTCTTTCGCGCATGCGCCGGCTCCGAGAGGATGGTGCGCATCAAATTCCTCCATCACCGACGGCAACAATGTCAATGCTGCATCTCCTCATCTCCCGCAGCACACGGGATTCGGCCGAATCTGTGACCACCAGTGAGGAGAGAGATAGAGTGGACACTGTCATCTTGTTTTGATATGGAGAGGACAAGAGAGCGAGAGGCAAGAAACCCTATCAAACGAGAGTCTATATATACAATGGAGTAAAAAAATCACCATAGCAGTGATTTTAAATAGAATACGCGTGTTCCCAAAAAAAAGAAATGAAAACTGGCAGACAATTTTTTTAAACGTACCAAGAAAGAAAACTCGATCAAAAACATGCCCCCGCTTCCAGGTCGTGAGAGTTGTCGCGCACACACAAATAGACATAGACATGCATATTTATGTTTACGTAAAATTCCATCTCCAACTCCATCTCCAATCATATTTGTCAAACTGGCACATTATTTACGTTGTTAATTAGGCTAGTCATAGTGGGAGTAACTTAGCCAGTAACATGGCGCATTCCATGAAAATTTTGCTTATGTGGCATGTAGTTAATGAGAAGTGGTAACATAATATGTTACTGTAACATAGCGCTCCCCGAGAAAAGATGAGTGTACAACATAATAAATGATGTGATCTATGACACTACTACTATATTACTTTGCACTATGAAGATAGTAACTTAGACTAGTGTTATATGCATGACACTAGTATAAGTTACTCCCCACTATGACCAGCCTTTATATACGCAGCGATATTAACGTACAACATCTCTTATTTGCGGGCGTCCGGACCAGGGCCACGCCCGCTCCTGACCAACCCGAACCCTCTTCGTCACCTGCGCGTGCTTCCCGCCCGAAACGGTGAGTGCTGCATTCATGCCCGGCCAGAGCGGACGTGACCTCTCACTGGCGCCGACATTGAAGTGACGCGCCGACCGAGAGAGCGTCGCCCGCGCCGCTTCCCGGTGCACGCGACTGCTCTGCGTTCAAAGGTCGTAATAGCCGGCCACAACATGCATGTAAAAAGTTCTTGGGAGTCCGTGCTACAGCTAGCTGTCCTCCCCCAACTCGTCAATCTCTTCCAGTAGTGCTAGTACTCCATGGCGCGATCCATTGACAAGTAGGCGGGAAAGTTATTGTATACTCGGTTTGCGGTGAGTGGCATGCCGAGCGACCGTGTGGGGGTGGAGCCGTGGAGGAGGGTGATACATGAACGCGATAGACGTGATTTAAACGTTGGTTTTGCTCGATGGCGCGATCCAATGAAACGAAACGTTGGTTACTCTCCGTTTCCATTTTTTCTCCGGAAAAATGGAAACTTTCCACTCCATTTTCATTCCTACTCCAAGGTTGCCCTGTTACAACATTCCATCAAATACAAAGGAAAACTAACACGCATGCTGATGCATCTCAATGATTCACAAATCATAGCCAATATTTACTTCACAACTAAAGACAAAAGTTGTGAGAGCGTGTACAAAAGAAAAACTACTGATGGGGTCACTACAACTTAAACCCTAAACCCTAAACATGATTTAATTTCCTGGCTAGGTAGAACCAGTGGAAGGAAAGACGGCTGGCACCCTCGGATCATACGATGCTTTTGTGCAGTTCCACTAAAATCGAGCTGAGCATCCCTGATGGCAAAGATATTGAAGAAGCGTGATTAGAATAATAGTACTTAAACTAGTTCATGAGACATAAACTCATCACAAATAGAAGCCGGTAGAAGTAGAGAAAGATCGACATGGAGATGGAGCTACGTGGGTAGCTGCAGCACTGGAGCAAGCCGACTCCAAAAGGAAGATGTACTACTTGGGGTGTCAGGCTGTAGCTAGAAGGGCGGTTGGGACGCGGCATCAGCCCATACCGCGGGGACCCCCAATTGGTTTTCTAATCACGCTTGGCTGTTCGCCTCGCCGATGTCGACTGCGTCTACGCAGAACATTGTTCCATTCCCCCAGTGGCGGGATCAGGTCGGATATGTGACCAGTGGTGTGGCCACCGTCGTTCTATGCTTGTGAAGAGAGCAACCGAAGCAAGCAGGCTTGTAGCTTAGGCTCCTGCTAGTGTATATATAGTGGTTTTCTTTTTCTCTCCATATCAACCATTTTATATTGCATACATGTCATTGAAGAGTGAATTGATGGTTGCCTCTCCCGACTAACTTACTATGTGATTCGGCTGCTCCTTAGTGGCCCCTACATGTACTCCCCCTACGTGTATGACCGTTCTAGAGTCTCACTTGTACTTATCTCTATTTTCTTGCATGACACGTAGACAAGATGTGCATAGAGGAATTTTGTTACTGCATGTTGTTAGGTAGTACTACTAGTACCTACTCCCTCCTTCCGGTTCACTACTGGTACTCCCTCCGTCCTGGCTTATTGGTCCCCTTTGTACTCAATTGATGGGCTCGTTTTCCTCAAGAAATTGTCTTTACCAATGTATTAATATCGGGAATGCATGCGTGAACAACGAATGATTAAACATTGCATGCAACATTTTGACAAAGAATGCATGTCCGAGCACACGACGGAACACACACGGTCACGCTCAAGTGCTCAACCTACACGTGCATGCACACACATACTTAGCCAGGGTGAGCTAGTGACCGTATAAACACCGAAAAATGTATATATTGAGCGCAATGAGCGTATTATGAAGTCCACTGACCTTATTTTTACAAATATACAATGACAGACAGTGTATTTATCTCGTTTGAAATTATGCCATGTTAACTGGAAAGGAGGCAGTATGGACTAGCATTACTTTGCTGTGTCCCGTCAACTTGCCTAACGAGGAGAAGCTTGCAGGATGGGAGAAGCTTGCGCGCGGTGGCTTGCAGGACAAGGAGAAACTTTTGACTAATGCAAGCTCTCCCTCGCTCAGGCGGAGGACGTGCAAAAGTTAATTTGGTGTCAAATTGCCACAAGGATACACTATACTAGTACTATTATTGTTTGAGTTCCCGAAGAGGCGAACAGCCAAGCGCAAAGTTTACTAGTACTAGTACTACTACTATAGAGGTGTGTCTATACTACTAGGAACCGGATGGAGGAGCGTCTGCACTCTTATTATATTTTAAAAATGTGATAAAGCAATCTTCAATTGTAACGCCCCAAGACCGATGCTCCATATGCCTTCCTTGTATTCCATGATTCGTCATGTGATTTGTCTTGTTCGTTGCATTCATCTTTGCATCATGTGCATTACATCATGTCATCATGTACCCCTTTTAAAACTCAAATAAATAAATCATGTGGATCTTTGATCCATTTAAATCGAGGAATTTCACATAGGGATTTCTCTTTACAACATGTAAAAGTCTCCCAATATTATTAGGGAGCTATATCAAATATTCCTTTAACTTTGGAATCACCATAACACACCTGCAATTTAAGTTCCATGGATTTTCTATCTCGATTCCTTGCCTCAAACTTTGCCAATAATTCTTATCTCTTTTATTAAGGCTCCTCCTTAAGTCTCAATATTTTTGGGCACTTTGAAAACCTAGTCCTAGCTCAAACCCATTTGAATTAAATCCAAATGAGTTTGAATTTAATTACTGCAATCTTACCACTTCTAATTTTTTGGGAACATGCACATTTTTGCGAGTCCAGAAAAATTATCCGCGTGCCCAAGTTCCTTCCCTAATCTTTCCTTTCTCTCTTTTCTTTCTTCCTTTTTCCGCTAACAGAAAATAAGAGAGAGGGAGCAGAGAGCCCAGCAGCCCAACCGGCCTCTTGGGTCTGACCATCTAGGCCGACCCATTCCCGCAACCAGCCAAGCCCACCAAATCCCTAAACCTAACCCAGTCCTCGATCCCCTTCATCTCTCCCAATCGATCCCCATCTCCCCATTCTTCCCCCCGCAGGGCCGCCACACGCTCACACACGCACACTCCCAGGGCCACAGCAACCATGCCGGCGCCCGAACCCCAAGGCCATGACTTCCCCACTGCTCTTTTGCGAGCCAAGGTTGTCGTTGTGCACTTCGTCCCATCCATGTGCGCGCCATTTCACTGCCCTAGCCGTCACCCGCACCGCCGCCGCCTTCATCCGTGCCCAGGGGAGCCCGATCCTCCCTCGACCGCGCCAGGCACCAGAGCCCGACGACCCGATCCCCTTCGTCCACGACTCTGGTGTGTCACATCCCCACTGCCAACTTGCTGCTACTCCGCATCGACCTGCCTTCGCTCAAGCTGCCGACCATCTCCAGCCGCGGCTTAGCGTCGTCGCCCGCCTGACCTGCTTCTCCTACTCCTCGCCATGGGCGTTTGGCGACCTCCCCTTCCACTGCTCCTCCTCACCTTGCGCCAGAGGTCCATGGCACGTCCAGCCTCCAGGAGCTCCGCCTCCCTTGCTCCACGCCAAGGGCGATGGTAGCCCCTCCGTCCTGCTGCTGCTCTTCCCGTGCTGCTACGCCGTCGACCTCCTGTTGCCGCGGGACCACCGCCTCACTACCCTCACGCGCCTACGCCTCTGTTGCCTCCGGTCGTGGCTGTTTCACTTTGCTATTCGTGGCAAAATCCTCTCCAATAAGTGTACGACTACACGGTGATGTGTCAAGTACCTCTACTGCCGTCTCCGGAATCGCCAAGTCTACCGATACACCAAGCGATACACCAAGTTCCTCTTCTGGTTCCGTGTACGACCTTCATAACGATGAGCCGCCAAGTATCACTATGCCCGGAGACCTCAGATCCATCAAGTCCAACAACAATTGTGTACAACTACCGGCGACCCTGAACATCTACGAAAAGTGAAACACTACTTCCACTACCGTCGCCGTGTACCACTACTTCCACTATGCCGCCACGTGTACCACTACACCCCACGATGACCCAGGAACAACTACATCCCGTCGAACTCGTTCCACCACGAAAATGCATGGTTTGAAGGTATAACCCCGAGACGATTGCTAGTGGACGAATGCATGTGTTCTATGAGATGCTCGTGTTTGCACCGTGTCTGAGTTGTTATTACACATTCCCCGTTTGCCATGCGACCGTCAGGTGGGACACCCGGTATCCGGGATCACTCCCCGTTGCTCTTGCACGTTTCCATCACCCCCACTTGTTCCTTGGACCGAGTTATCGGAACCGAAACGTTGCTGTGGTATCATTTTCGGATTCGCCGCTGTGGCACCCCTTTCTTTCCACCATGGCGACAAGTGCTCCCTAACATATTCATGTCAACATTTTCAAAAATTGCATAAAACTTGTTTATGTCATCTGCATCATGATAAGAACATCTAAAATGTAAACTTGTTGTTTTCTTTAAAAATTGCTAAATGACATGTGGGGATTTTCCGGAATTGTTGTTTGTTATTTTCGGCCTCATTTAAACTTGCTTAATTAGATAGTTTCTTTATGCTTCACCCCTTGCCATGTTTAATAACATTTAATATTGTTGGGTACATAAACGAGAGTTAACTTGATAATTAAATGTGGTGTTTCTCCAATATGCAACTCGTTGCATATTGAGCTCCACTTAACTTGTACTTTTGTTTGTTGCAAATTGCCATGCCATGCCTCATTAAACCGGACATGCATCATACTTGATTGGGAATCATGCCATGTTTATGTGATGGTTGTTTACCATGTTGTTTGCTTCTTTCCGGTTGTACTTCTTCTTGATAGTTCCGGTCACATTGTGATTGTGAGGATCCGTTTGGCTACGCTGTCTCGTCTTCTTCACGGACCCGTTCTTCTTCCTATCGGGATTTCAGGCAAGATGACCGTTACCATGGATAGCACTACTATCTTTGCTTTGCTAGTTGTCTCAATGCTATCGCTATGTCGCGCTACCTATCACTTGTTTATCAAGCCTCCTAAATTGCCATGATAGCCTCTAACCTTTTTGACCTTCCCAGCAAACCGTTGTTTGGCTATGTTACCGCTTTGCTCAGCTCCTCTTATAGTGTTGCTAGTTGCAGGTTGTTCCATGTTGGGACATGGATATCATGGGATATCACAATATCTCCTATTTAATTAATCCACATATATACTTGGTAAATGGTGGAAGGCTCGGTCTTATGCTTGGTATTTTGTTCCACTCTTGTCGCCCTAGTTTCCGTCATACCGGTGTTATGTTCCTTGATTTTGCGTCCCTAACACGGTGAGGGTTTATGGGCCCCTCTTGACAGTTCGCTTTGAATAAAACTCTTTCAGCAAGGCCCAACATTGGTTTTAACATTTGCCATAATAATATTTGAACCTAATAATTAATTGGCATAGGGCGTCATGAACCCGAGGATTTTCTACATAGCAGAGGGGCCAGTGCTGATGGTGTTGGTCCCAAACTAGAGACCCGTGCGGGACCACCCCTAGGCAACTTGGGGTATTTGGATCATGTACGCTTCGCTCATCCGATGTACCCTGAGAACGAGATCACGCAACTCCTATCAGGGTAGGTCGGTGCATCGGGAGGTCTTGCTGGACTTGTTTTACCATTGTCGAAATGTCTTGTGCACTGGGATTCTGAGTCTGATCGGAGGGTCCCGTGATGGAGGATTGTCTCCGTGGATCGTGAGCTTATCACGGGCTATGTTGGGACACCACTGCAGGGTTTAAACTTTCGAGAGCCGTGCCCGCGGTTATGTAGCAGATGGGAATTTGTTAATATCCGGTTGTAGAGGACTTGAAGTAAACTCAATTGAAATACAACAACCGCGTATCGTAACCGTGACTGTCGCTTTTCAGGGAAGTTCGAGAAGAGAACACGGTTGGGTTATGTTTGAACGTAAGTAGTTCAGGATCACTTCTTGATCATTACTAGTTTGCGACCATTTGCGTAGTTTCTCATCTTACGCTTGTACTCGTAAGTTAGCCACCATATAATGCTTAGCCGCTTGCTGTAGCCTCACCACTTATCCATTCCATACCCTTTAAACTTTGCTAGTCTTGATACCCATGGTAATGGGATTGTTGAGTCCTTGTGTGATGTGGAGCATCCCAAGATCATCCCCATGGACCTACCTACGTCCCCCACGACACCACTTGGACCAATCACAAGGGCACAAGCAAAGGCTATCGAAGATAAGGTGAACTCGCTCCTCTCCGAACTACCACTTTCTATACATGAGACATGGCTACTACCTCAACGAAAACACTATGCGTGATCAGGTACTTGGAGGAGATGCACGGAGAAGATACACCCACCGAACAAGGGGACGAGGGCACCAAGCGCAAAGGCCATGAAGAAGGAAGGCTAAACAAGACCCAGCCACCGGACGAACGGTCGGGACCGGACGCCCGGCGCCTGAAGCCCCAGCCGAGCTATAGCGAGCGGACGTCCGGCCCGGACCGGATGACTGGCGATCCCGCACCCGAGCCAAACGAGCGGAAGTCCGACACCACCGGACGTCCGACGACTGGATGACCGGCCACTTCCGGAAATTCGCTACTTCAACATCCGAGCCATAATTAGCGGACGACCGACGACTACCGGACGTCTGGCCACCCATGAGTCATCGAACGATCGGTCCCCAGCGGACGTGCGGTACCTGTCTGCGCACAGGATTCGGGCCTGAGGCCCATGTACCCCCTCACTTCGTCCCCATTTGCACCAAGACTATAGATAGACCTCCTACTCCTCCTAGCTAGGGTTAGCAAAGTAGTAGCTTATTTAGAGATAGAGCTTTGCTCATCCACATGGGATCTACTCCTTGAGAGAGACCGCGACCCCTCTTCGGAGAAGATCCCCTTGGATTCAAGACCTCCTCACGGAGAAGACCCCCATCAAGACCTCCTTTGGAGAAGAACCGGTTACCGTGTATCGTCCCTTGTTGATCATGGATCTTGTATCTCCTTTTGTGTTTATGGATCTAGCACATGTATGATCATACTTGTTTGTTTGAGTGTTTCTCTTGTGTTCCCCTTGTGATTTCCCCCTCGTGTTTCCTCTCGTGTTCTTCGTGTTCTTCGCGGGACCCGCTCCTTTCATGAAAGATCGGCCGTATAGGGTTCCATCCTACATCATCTTGGTATCTAGAGCCACGTTGAAGCCACGTTGATCATGATTTCGGAGCCTCCCCGTCGTGTTTCTAGCCTTGTTTTTGTTGATTTTGTCCCTAAGTTGAAAATTTCCGACAAAAATAGCCCCAATTTGTTTTTTGTGATTTGTTGGTGTGGTGAAATTTTGCTGAATTTGATCTGCGGATTTGCTTTGCCTTGAGTGGATCTAGCTTTCCCCTTCTTCTCCACCTTTTCCATCCATGAAATCGCCCGGATTCAACGAATTTCGACCTCTCCGTCACGAACCCGTGTTGTTCATCCCGTGCACGAACTTGCCCAGGCACCGGATGTCCGCTCGCCACCGGACGTCCGACGACAGGCGACCTCAACCACCGGACGTTCGTAAAAACCTAACGAAACTGAATCCCCCCCCCTCGAAAATTGCAGCCACCGCCCCACTTCTGCATACACATACCCATACCTCCACCACTTTCCACAACCACCATTGCTTACTCGTTTCGCACTCTGATACGTTTCCCAACTTTATGCTTTGAGAATTTGAGTTGCGGTTCCGTGTCCTATTGTGTTTCGGCTATTTAGGTACGGTTCGACATCAACATCACCGCCGCTCATCTTCGCCACGGACGCGTCATCGACAAAAACCACTACACCATTTTGAAACCATACCGTAAGCAAGAGCGGTAAACTCATATTGGTATCGTGCTACATCATTCTTGCCATTACATTGATAGGCATCATAGCCTTACTCTCTTGCATTGCTTACCCATCGATACTAGCCTTTGAGTATTGCCGACAACATGACTTGTGCACTTTAGTGATCATACTTCCCATAGCATACATACATAGCATTGGAGCATGTCATCTCTTGTGTCACAAAGTGTCATCGCATACTCAATTGCTATCTTGGTTCGTGAAGCATTGCATGACAAAAGAGCTCAAACACAAAGAGCCAAACAAGCTTTTAAGCAAAAGGGAAAGATAAGCAAAGAGCTTTTACGCAAGAACCATAGCATCATACAACATTAAGATTGTCATACTAGATCATCTTGGATCATATCATCGGAATACCATACATAGAGCATACTTGGGATAGAAGTCGTTGCATTTTTGCTTAGTAGGTTGTGCACAAGTCTTCGTATCCGCCTATTGTGCAATCATGCTAGCATATCTCTAGTGTTGTGCAACAAGAGCATTTTCGTGGATCCCACATTTTGGCTCATCCTTGGTTGCACGACCCCATTCATCTCTTTGCGTGTGTGTTTCCGTGTACCTCATTTTGCTTGGTCTACTTGTTGCATTGCAAACTTGCGAATCTTTTCCAACATTATTGAAGCTCACTAACAATTGCATCAAATTTTGTGCCACCATCCTAACCGAGCTCCACCATAAGCTTTTACTTGTGTAGGTGTGAGAAACCGACAAGAATTGGTACCAATTGTGCTATTTCCTTGTTCCACATTGGAGTGATCTTTGATCCACATTCAACATCGGCCAAGGTACATTTGGTATACGTTCTTCTCTTTCTACCACTCACATATTTCTCTTGGAATGATGGATAGGTCAAGTACTTCTACCAACCCACTCTTCATCGGGCAAGACGACGACATGAACTCCTACATCACAAAGAGCCACCTCTTTGGTGCACAACGTGCTTTGCATCAAGAGCAACAAGCAATGAGCGAACGCATCGACAACCTCGCCACCGACTTGCAACCCTCCGAGCAACGTACAAGAGATTACTTCGACCACAAGCAAGAGAACGACGCAAGAATGGACGAGATTCGAGCTTTGTTGCTCAACCACTCTTGTTCCACTTCATCCTCATCAAGACGGAGCCGCTCAAGTCAACACTCCGACTACACCATCTCTGGCTGAAGTACACCGACATCAAATACTCTTCGTCGTGCCGCGCGCCAAGATCGTCCAGCCAACTGCAACCCTCTACACGACAATAACTCTCAAGAACAACGACATCGTCAAAACCAAGCTACCTTTGCTCAAGCACGAGAACAGCAACAACAACGCCAACATGAAGAGGAAGAGCGAGCGTGTCTACAACAAGAAGCACAAGATGCCGAGGCACAACGTTAAGAGCAATAATTGCGAGATGCTCAAGAACTTGAGGCACAACGTGCCCTCCGAGAATCAAGTCGAGTCGTAGCCAACCGAGGCCGACAAGCTCGTGAACATGAAGAAGCAGTTGGCGAAGAAGTTCACGAACGAATATATCAAGCTTGGGTGCAACGTCAAGCTCGACAAGTTCATCCACAAGCTCGCCAAGAAAATCAAGTTCAACAAGATCAAGAAGACAATGCAAACCCTCCACGGCAAGATGAAGTTGTGAGAGACAAACCTCCTCGTCAAGGACGTCATCATCCCCGACCCGAACACAATGAAGAGCAACGCTAAGGCAAGCTAAAGTTCACCATGCCAAAGTTCAATGGAAGCAATGATCCCGAAGAGTACCTCTCATGGGCATTGAAGGTCAACAAAATCTTCAGCTTGCACAACTATGAAGAAGAGAAGAAGATCGTGATGGCATCCCTTGAGTTCCAAGACTATGTCCTCATTTTGTGGGAACATGTCCTTGAGCCCGAGAGGCCAAAGGTTAACAACCCATCACTACTTGGGCGCAAATGAAGGATGTCACGAGAGCACGCTTCGTGCCTACCTACTACAACCACGACCTTTTCAAGAAACTCCAACTCCTCAAGCAAAGAACCAAGAGCGTTGAAGAGTACTACAAGGAATGGAGATTGCAATGATCTGAGCCAATGTCATGGAAGATGATGAGCAAACTATGGCACGTTTCTTGAATGGACTCAATCACCCCATCAAGAAGATTGCCGACTTCCAACCATACTCGAACCTCATC
The DNA here is from genome assembly GCF_002162155.2 of Triticum dicoccoides. Lineage (NCBI taxonomy): Eukaryota > Viridiplantae > Streptophyta > Magnoliopsida > Poales > Poaceae > Triticum > Triticum dicoccoides. The sequence continues at coordinate 339,985,324 of NC_041386.1, forward strand.
GATCTAGTGCATCAAGCTACCAAAGCAGAACGTCAAGTGCAAGATGACTTCAAGTATGCCAAGTTCTCATCCAAGTCATATGGTTTCTCCAACACCCAAGCTTCAATGACTCCAACACTGTCTACATTAACCAAGACTTCTACAAGCAACATCGACAAGTCGAGTTACAAGAAAGCTTCGTCAACATCAAGTCATCCTCCTACAACGAGCAACTTCAAGCCGAGAGCTTCACCATCATCTACCCCAACCGATGAGACCGTCAAGACAAGTTCCTTCAAATGCTTCACATGCGGAGGCCGAGGCCACAAGTCCTTTGAGTGTACCAACAAGCGGACCATGATCCTCAATGACGATGGTACATACGACTCCATGAGTGAAGGAGAAACTGAAGCAGTTGAGCAAGTCGCCATGCACCAGCAAGTGAACGATGAAGAGGAACAAGTCTTTTGTGATGAAGATTAAAGTCCCGCTCTCGTTGTCTCCAAGGTCTTGACCCTTCAACATCACCAGGAAGAAGACCAAAGATTCCACATATTCCATACAAAGGCCAGAATCAATGGAAGGTCCGCCAAGATCATCATCGATGGAGGGAGTTGTCATAACTTATCAAGTCAAGAACATTGATCCAAGCTCCAATTTCCCAAGACGAGGCACCCACAGCCCTACAAAGTTCAATGGCTAAGCGACTCCATCACTATTCAAGTCGAGCATAGAGTGCAAGTCTCCTTAAAAATCAGAGCTTACGAAGACACTTTGGAGTGTGATGTCATTCCAATGACCGTTTGCCACCTTCTTCTTGGTAGACCATGGCAATTTGATAGAGGTGACATCCACAACGGCCGAACGAACCACTACATCTTCAAGATGAAAGGAAAGGAGTACGTACTTCGCCCTATGTCTCCAAGCCAAGTGATCACCGACAAGCAAGCCACCCATCATGGAGAGAATAGTGAGAGCGAACCACAAAAAAGAGAGTGAGCGCCACAAGCCTAAATCGAGTGCCTCCACGATGAGAGAAAAGAAGAACCTAGTTCTATTTGCCAACAAACTTGAGATAAGATAAGTGTGTGAGAACCCATCTAGTGTGATACACTACATCCTTTTGTGCAAGGACGATGCACCAAAAGCTAACACCTCTCACACTCTACCTTTAGTGTTGTATTCTCTTTTGTAGGAATTCCAAGATGTTTTCCCCGACGAGCTACCTCCGGGACTACCTCCACTATGAGGCATCGAGCACTGCATCGACCTCATCCCCGGAGCACCACTTCCGAACAAAGCTCCCTACCGCGTCAACCCCGAAGAAACCAAAGAAATACAAAGGCAAGTAAAACATCTCATAGAACATGGACATGTGCGCAAAAGTTTGAGTCCTTGTGCCGTTCTGGTCATTCTTGTGCCACTATCTTTTCCAAAATTGATCTTAAAAATGGTTACTATCAAATCCGCATACAAGAGGATGATAAATGGAAAACCGCTTTCAAACAAAGTTTGGTTTGTATGAGTGGTTAGTCATGCCTATGGGTTTATCGGAAGCACCGAGTACTTTCATGCGTCTTATGAATTATGTGTTTGACCCTTACATTGGTGAGTTTTTTGTGGTCTACTTCGATGATTTCCTTGTTTATAGCAAATCTCTCAAAGATCATGTCACCAATGTTTGAACATTTTGGCAAACTCTTCGAAAAGAGCGTCTCTATGCTAACATGGAAAAATGCCATTTTGGCGTTGATAAGCTCATTTTCTTGGGTTTTGTTGTTTCCTCTAAGGGTGTTCATGTTGATGACTCTAAGATCAATGCTATTAAAACTTGGCCACAACCAACCAACTTGCATCAAGTGTGTAGCTTCCTTGGTTTAGCCGGTCTCTACCATAGATTTGTGAAGGACTTTAGCACCATTGCTTCACCTTTGCATGATTTGAGCAAGAAAAATGCGCCTTTTGTTTGGGGACCATCCTAAGATACCGCTTTCAATGAGCTTAAGAATTTGCTTACTCATGCTCCCGTGCTTGCTTTAACAAACTTTGACAAACCCTTTGAGATTCATTGCGATGCTAGTGTTAATGGAATAGGAGGTGTGTTAACGCAAGAGAAGCGCCCCATAGCTTACTTTAGTGAGAAACTTTCCGGACAACAACTCAATTACCCCATCTATGACAAAGAGCTACATGCTTTAGTGCGAGTTTTGCATGAATGGGAACATTATCTTCGCCCTCATGAATTTATCATTCATACCGATCATGAAACGCTTAAATACCTTAAGGGTCAAACTAAGTTGAACAAGCGTCATGCTAAGTAGAGTGAATTCATTGAGTCATTTCCTTATATCATCAAGTACATCAAAGGTAAGGAAAATGTTGTGGCGGGCGCTCTTTCCCGCATATCCATGCTTGTTACTCAATTTGAATTGAATGTCATTGGCTGTGAGCACATAAAAGACTTGTATGAGCATGATCCTACTTTTGCTATTCCTTATACCAAATGTTTGACGCATACCTCTTGGGAACGCTATTACATCAAAGTTGGATATCTTATGAGAGCTAACAAACTTTGCATCCCCGAGTCTTCTCTTCATTTGTTGCTTTTGAAGGAATCTCATGGATGAGGAATAAAGGGACATTTTGGATGCGACAAGACTGTCGCTATGCTCTCCAAGAACTACTATTGGCCCAAGATGTTTTGCGACGTCAACCGCTTCACTAGCCCATGCTCTACATGTCGCAAAGCTAAGTCTAAAGCTCAATCGCATGGCCTTTATATGCCTCTCCCAATTCCATATCAACCATGGGAAGATATTAGCATGGATTTTATACTTGGATTGCCTAGAACTAGAAATGGAAAGGATTTGGTATTTGTTACTGTGGACCGATTCTCTAAGATGGCACATTTCATTCCTTCACTACTAGGAAAAAGGCCTACTAGTGGTGCACCTGTTTTGTTAACTAATGGCGCACTACAGGTGCGCCACTAGTATCACGCCATTAGTATTTTTTACTAATGGCGCACCTGTGGTGCGCCATTAGTATCTGGTATACTAATGGCGCACAATGCGCCATTAGTATAGCCCACAGTGCGCCATTAGTATGCCTCCCTGGGGGCCATATTTACCCATGTGCTTTGGCATACTAATGGCGCACTGGTGGATGATGCGCCATTAGTGTGCTTTGGCTTACTAATGGCGCACTATGTGGTGGTGCGCCACTAGTATGAATATTAGAGATTTTTTTCTTTTCTGATATTTTCAGAGGTTACAAAATATATTATTGGACATAATATAGCTAGCACCACACAGCAACAACAGATTCATCGAATACAATAGAAGATTAGTCTCCGAATACAATTCATCATATTAGTCTCCGAATTTAAAATACCGAACAACATTACAAGTCTCAAAACCGTGAGTAGCGAGTTTGTCTTCACATTACAAGTCGATATCGATCATCTAAACTACCATCACATAGAAGAGAGATGCGGTCATCACGATGAGCATAATCACGATGAAACCGGTCTTCATCCGGTTCCACCAACGCTCCCTCCTCTCTCCCGTTAGATAGCGCGCGTATCTAACTTCTGCCTCCGCCCTAGTGGTGTACCCTTTGTAACTGTTACCGCTGAAATGGTGAACTTGTCTCCGACACTCCTCCCAGTCGTCGTAGACTCCGGGAACCTTACCCTTGTACACGACATACGACGACATCTCTATGCACTAGCCAAACAAAACATTAGTAACAATTCACAGACAATACATAAGCAATATATAAGTATGCAACAAAAGGAGAGAAAAGTAGCACATTAATAGCATCGATTACATCTTAGTTGAACTGCTGTCCAAACCAAAGAGACATACAAGTTCATTAAAGTTTAATTACAACATGAGCCAATCGATGTTTCAGAACTACACATAGCATCACTACTTTCGACTCGACTCAAGGGACCGGAGCGTGGATGAAGCCGCCGTCTCTCGTGATGGTCATGAAATCGCGGGCGTTGTCAGCCTCCATTTGTAGCGTTGTGTCTATCTCACTGTTGGATGGTTGATTTCTGAGGTTGAACTGCCCCGAGGTACGAAGGACACTTGATGAATGATTTCCGCAAACTCCGACTGGATGCGAAAGAATTCTTGTCTGATGTCCGCGTCCTGGATTGCCGACAAGCTCGCGGCCCAATCTTTGAGATTATTTGGTAGCAGAAGGTGATTATGGTCCCGTACGATCGCCCACATGTGATGGAGGGCGTAGTAGGCATCCTTCTGACCGCCAGGCGGCTGCTTGACGCAGCAGAACGTCGTATTGTGGGCGAACATGTGCTTGCCGTACTTATGAACTAGCCTGGTGAAGGTGCCTCCAGATTTGGCGTAGCAAGGAGAACATCATCAAGAACTTTCTTGATATTTGTGTAGTCTTTCTTCGACTAACGGTCCGAGTCGAAATGCGTGGCCATGGAATATTTCGGGCTTAAGAGGATGAGTGTGCAATGTGTGTCACTGCACAAAACACAGAATGTTAGAAAAAAGCGATTGAATTCTAAGAAATCATATGTTACGGGGCGGTTGAGGGGACGACTTACTCGGGAAAGTAAGGCACAAGGAAGTTATCCTTATCTGGGTTTGCCAGAATGACGCCTTCGAGGTAAGAACTCGCGACTTGCCGGTCCCTGGTGCTGCCCAAGATCTTGGCACACATGTAGAAGGGGTCGACTATCATGATGTCCGGGGTCTTGTCTCTAATGATCCGCATCTCCATACTCAGTGAAAATATCCAAACGAAGGTGTAGTGCAGTGGATGAAGGTTAAACATAGCAAAGATGTCATCAAACCGTAGGACGATCGTACCCCCGAGCCCTCTGGCACCTTGGCCACGAAACTGGGTATGCCACATCATTCTCTCTGAGACGCCGCTTCTCCAAAGAAAGAACACTGTCATGCAGACTCCGCATAGCACCAGTTGCAGCATTGAGCATATTAGTCGGTAGCATCGGCCTACCCGCCACATGCACCCTCCTCGAGATATCCTTAGGTGTTGGTGGCCCGTCCTGAGCACGGATCGTACTCGGTGTCGGCTGGCTCACACCCTTGTTACTCTTTATTTTCCATCCCTTCTTCTTCTGCTGTAATGGGACCGAGTTCTGCTCACAGACCGCCTTCTTGAGTGTGTTGGGGATGATAATATTTCGCACCTCGGCTATCTGAGGCTCAGTGAAGTCGGCAGCTGGAGGCGTCCCCGGAGAACTGAATGCCAGACGACGCCTGTTGCAATTGGGTTTCTCCGCGGTACCAGCTAGACCGCGATCGTCTTTTGTAGGGTTGGGTTCTTGAGAAGGAGGCCCCAAGAATTCGTCATCGTACCCATGTTCGGCAAAGTACTTATCGACGTTGGTAAATGTACCGTCGTCATTGTCATCGTCGTCCAGATCATGTGCCATATGCATGTTCGGATCCTGTGCCATAGGGATGTTCGGCATGTCCGGTAGCGTTGCGGCGGTCTTGCCATGGCTTGACGCCGGCACGACTAACGGTGTTCTCTTTGGGGTGGTGTCCCCCACCCCCAAACGAATCTTGCTCTTCGGCCAAAGCAGGGGCTAGCTTAGGCAGGCGCTGAGGGTCATCACATCATATTCGTCGGCCCCGGCGGGTCGAATCGGAGGTAACAACTCGTCGCAGCTTGGCAGCACCCGAACCAGGTGAACCCTATACACGGTTGGTGACATCGGATTACTGTGGAACACAGGGTTGCCTGGTTGAACGATTTTGCCCTTGGTGACATCGACCAACTCGTCATTTACAAAGTGTAGGAGAGTGCACAGAACGTTAGTGGCGCCCTGCAAAAACATGTAGGGCGTCAGGGATGCCCAGTCAAAGGCAAGGAGATGAAGTCCTCGGCCAAGAGGCTTAATTAGTTACCGTGATTATGGCGTCGAGCTCGGCTAATGTCGAGGCAGCGCCAACAGCGGGCGTGCAACTGATGGAGGGGTCGCTTGCTGCCGAGGTGCCGGCCGGCGTACACCCGGGTGCATTAAGCTCCAATGCCCGTGCCGGCATCGGAGACACCAATACCGCCTCCGCCGGAGACACTAATGGCGCCGCCTGCGCATTGTGCGAGTTGCTGGCCATGAAGTTGGGAATCGGGCGCGGCCCCTGTTGGCTGCCCGCAATCCACGTCGTCAGCCCATGAATCAAGGTAGGCATAATGCCGGTGAGCGTCGATCCTAGTTGTTGTTTCACTTGCTCTTGGACAATATCCTGAATCCGCTCCACTTGTGCCTTGAGTTCTTGAACCTCGCGCGACTGGCTTTCCGAGCTGGTCTTTCTCTCCTTTCACCCACCAGCGTTATAGTATGACGACCATTTTATGGACAAGCCTTTGCCGGCCACACGACCAGTTGACGACGGCTTACTGAGCTTATCCTTGTTTTTCATTACGTTCAACGCCCTATTTAGAGTGTTGTCCCAAGGGGTGCTCTGAGACGACCCCGCGCTACTGCTTCCAGTCTCCTGCGCCAGAACAAGCTCAAGCGCCCTGGTCTTCGGATCCGTGGTAAGCTGCTTTTTACTGGGTCCTCCTTGTATCGGGCCCTGACATAGTTCCTGGTCTACTTGTCACGGTATTTCTTGAAGCGGGGCGGTAGGCCTTGCTCGGCACGCTTCAAGTCCTCCTTGTCCCATATAGGCTCCGCCACTCTATAACCGCCGGGACCGAGTTTGTGTTCCCCTAAGTTCAACTCCCGCATTTCTCTCCCCCACTGACTTGATTTGGAGGTTGCGCTGCTCTCGCACTTGATCTTGAACTCCTTATAGTCATCTTCGCTGATTGAAGGATTTTTCGCCTTGATATTCTCATAACTATCACCTTTCTCAATCATTGTCTTCACCGCGCTTCTCCAAGTAGACATGGCCATGCTCATCCTCGTGAGGGCGGCACTGTTCACTTTATTCCCTGAGAGGCGTGTGTTTACAAATTCAGCGAGGAACTTGTATCATTCGTGCAGCTTTGTGAAGAGGAGGTTGCGCAAATTCCCTCGGTCCTTGTGCCTTAGGTTCTCGATGTTGATCGAGACAGTGCTCCGGAGAATGCACCCGAGATGAAGCAAGTACCCCTTGACTAATTCTTTGGGCGTCGTTGGAAGCCCATCGGAGTTCACTTGAGTAAATTCCTCCTTGACGGTGCGGAGCACGTTCGGGCGCCGGTCCTTCCATTGCCTCTTCGGTTGGCAACCATCTATGCATGCGCTGCCATCATTAGTGGTGGCATCCTCGGTGGCACCATCAGTGGTGGCATCCTCGGCGGCACCATCAGTGATGTCATCCCCGACGCCACTAGGGGTTGTGTAGTCAGGGTCGGTGTCTTCCGCGGCGTCCTCATAGCAGTGAGGTTCTTCCTCCATCTCCTGGGACAGCTCCCAGAATTGCTTGCCGCCCGAACCGCCGGCCTCATCATTGTGGGCCATGTTTCGCTCTAAATAGGAAAAAAGTTTGGTTAAAAAGTTGGTTATTGTCAAGGAACAAGATCATGGTCTCATCATTTAGGTTTTGTCGACACCGAGGCATCCTAAAAGCTAAGCTTTTATCATTTAGGGTTTGTCGACGCCGAGGCACCCTAAAAGCCTAAGCTTTCATCATTTAGGTTTTTATTGACACCAAGGCACCCTGAAAGCCAAGGTTTTATAATTTAGGGTTTGTCGATGCTGAGGCCCATGCATAAAACAAGAGGCAGTTGATCCTACTTAATTAAGTACTAAGATACCCCGGCCCATGCATTAGTAGCAAGTACCCCATATGTCCGATTTTTAGCAAAGTCATGCTAAAATTCACGGAAAATTTCAGCATGACCTTTGTTGAAAATAGGACATATGGAGTACCCGAATTTGCCAGAACGGAAGTTAATCGACATTCCGGCAAACTCAAGGGCCTCTCGGGGTACCTGCAAAATCATCACGACACGATGGTCGGAGACAAAACCAAGAAAACTAGCACCACAATGTGCCTCTACTTTCATATGGATGAAAAGGCCACAGACCATATGGTCCTCTACTTTCATATGGACAAAAATCAGCTCAACTTATGTGAGCTTCCATTCCAGATCTAATAGGTCACCCAACAAAAAATCATCAATAGTTTTAGCTGAAAAAAAATCATGGATTGCTGTTAACTGAAAATTAGTGAAAGAAACTGTTGCTGATCATGGATTACTGTTAATTAAAAATAGATCATCTGGCTTGTCTTATCATGTTCACTAAGTCCACAAAAATGAATAGGTTCAGTAAACTTGAAGTACTCAACACTGAACATGGTTCAGAGCTCACTACACTACACTACATCGTGCAATGGTTCAGACCTCACTACACTAGAACAAGCTCGCTACACTACACTACACTACACATGCTTAAACTCTGAACATAAACAAACACCAGCAATGCCCTAATAAATGCAGTAAAATAGAAGGCAATGCAATATGTAAACTACCTCTGTTTCTAGGCAACAAGAGTTATCATCAGTTTAGTTTGGTTACACCTCAAAATTCAGTTTAAAATTTGTTCTTCCACTCAAATACATAGCACTTTTCTGAATATGAATTTACAGTGGAAGCAAATAAACTTCTAGCTGTTGGTTATGGTTGATGTTTAAAATATAGAGTACTTATGACAATCAGCAACATGTATATCCATGCTAGCATCTCTAGATGTTGGTCTTATACTTGCTTTTCACTCGTCTTATCTTAAAAAAAATGAAAAGAAATTCCACTAGTCTGAACCTGGACATGGAGCCTGTCTAGCTTAATTTTCAGTGCCATAGTGTGGTTTTGGAAGAAGATGAAAGCACTGTGATAATATAGTGCTAAGCTTCTGGTGATAAAGAGAGTAGTGGAAAGCAGTAATATAGTGTGTTACAAACAGGGTGAAGATAAGAATAAGACCAACATTATTGGGATGGCAGTAGAAGGGGGAAGGAGGAGTGGCTGCCACTGCACCACCCACTGAAGCCACCATTGCTAAAATATCAGCTTCAGGTTCCACCATTACACACTTAAATTTAGTACCACTATCACTTTTGCTAATTGCTGTTTTGGCTGCTTATTTCTCCTTGCATCTATATTTTCACAGAAACTTTGCCTACTTTTGTATACTATATATAATGCACTAAAATAAAGGGTATTTTCTTTCCAACAACTTTTGAGTGCACAACCATAGCCCTCCATTAAGAATGTAATCTGCAGAAAAAAGTGGTAGGTGCAACTTCCAAGCTAGAACACTAGAAAACAAAAAGGTTGCTCACAACTAGCTAATTGCATCGTTAGGTTTTGTGGACGGTAGCACCTTTTTGTCCTATACAAAATTGAATTTAGGTTTTGTGGATAGAGCTCGCTGAGACTGAACCTATTTGGGAGGAAGGAGGAAGGAGGAGAGGTACCTGGGCGGGCGCGGCCGGTCACCGGAGGGGTCGGGGTCGGGGTCGGCGATGGCGGCGGCGTCGAAGGGATGGCTCGAGGGCGTCCGAGCTCGTCCGGGTCCTCGTAGTCGAAGAGGAAGACGGCGGCGGTCCTCCTGGGCGCCTCGGTTTGTCGTGGGGAGGCCGGCGGCCACGTGCTTCGCGGGTCGGCGGCGGTCGTCGTCTTGCACCCTGTGCGGTTGTTGGCGGTGCAGCGAATGCAGTGGTGGGGGGCGCGGGGGCGGCGGCGCGGGGGAGCCAAAGTGGGTGTGGAGCGGGCGCAGGGGTCGTCGGAGCGGGCCGGGGGTCGTCGGAGCGGGTCTGGCGAGGGAGGGAAAGGGGATCTGGCGAGGGAGAAGGAAGGGGGGATCGGGCGAAGGGGTATATCCAGCTAGAGGGGGAATGTTAGTAATGGCGCACCATCTAGGGGTGCGCCATAAAAACACTCATAGCAATGGCGCACCATCCTCTGGTGCGCCATTAGTAACTTTTTTTCTGATAGCAATGGCGCACCCTCCTCTGGTGCGCCATTAGTAACTTCTTTTTTTCATTATTTCTTGTTGCATCTAATAATTTGTTTTTTATCAATTTTTTTATTTTCATCAGGACTAGAACAGAAGATATCATCAAATATCATCAAAATTGTTTTTTTTTGAAAATATCATCCAATTTGTTTTTTTATTTTTAATTGAAAATATCATCAAATTTGGTATTTGAAAATATCATCAAATTTGTTATTTAAAAATATCATCAAAAAGCGGGGGAGGGTGTGGGGTGTCG
>NC_041386.1:339995810-340024607 GCF_002162155.2 Triticum dicoccoides
GGTCGTCGGCGGCGGTGGAGCGGGGGGAGGGTGCGGGGGGTGCTCGGCGGCGAGGGGGATCTGGCGAGGAGGATAGCGATCGAGATGGAGGGGGATCGAGATCAAGTGTCCTCATGAATATTCAATATTTTTTCATATTGAATATGAAAAAATATCATCAAATTTGAAAAAATATTCATGAATTCAAAAAGTGCCCATGAAATTTAAAAATATTCATGATATCAAAAAGTGCCCATGAAATACAATCGAGATATGAATACTACGATTTAAATACAATCGATCTTAGCTAGCTATCTGTTCACAATCTTCTTGCCCTTCTTTTTCGCAAATGGAGTTCTTCTGTGGAACGGACGTCCTTTAGGTAGAGTGGTCCTGCTTCTTCTTGTGGTGTATGCTGCTACTTCATGGTCGTCGTCATGTTCCATCTTTGGGTCGCCGTACTTGTCGAAGTCTTGCTCATTGGCTACTCCATCCATTCCGATGATCTTCCTTTTGCCTCTCCTCATGATAACACGACTGGGCTTGGACGGGTCGGTAATGAAGAAGCATTAGTCCACTTGGGAAGCCAGTACCCATGGCTCATTTTTCGCGGTGACGTTTGCGCCCGCGGTCTTGGATTTGGCTTCGGGTATAACCATGGTGGTGAAATACCGGTCTTCTTTTAGGACGCTCTTGGCCCATCTGACACGGAACATCGGGACCTTCTCTCCAGCGTAGCTCAGCTCCCAGATCTCCTCGATCCTTCCGTAGTATCTGTCCTTGTCATTACCGGTGTAGGATTCCATCTTTACCCCGGAGTTCTGATAACCATCGCTCTTCATGTCCTTGTCCTCGGTGTAGAATGTGTAGCCGTTGATATCGTGCGCCTCATAGGTCATCAGGTTGTGCTCGGCGCCCTGTGACAAGGCGAATATGAGTTGTTCTTCCGTGGAAGAATCCTCATGTAAAGGGTACGACAGAAGCTTCTGCTTGAACCAACGCATGAAACACGAGTTGTGCTCTTTGAATATATCTCCGTCCGTCCTCTGTTGGCCTCGTTCATTGTACGTCTTCTCAATAAAGGTTTTGTGCTCTAGCACCCAAGGATCGACCATGTCTATGTGTTGTAGCGCGACTAGGTTTGCTCTTTCAAAGTCGGCGAGTCGACCCTCGAAGTCGACATGCATTTCGCGGTGACCCTCACGGTGACCCCATCCAGCGAGCCTGCCGAGGTGCCTGTTGATGGGCAGACCAACGGGGTTCTCGATGCCTAGATAATTCGTGCAGTAGGAGATGCACTCTTCGGTCAGAAAGCCCCTGACTATGCTTCCCTCTAGACATGACATGTTGTGAATGTATCCTTTGATGACACCATTCATTCTTTCGACTGGCATCATGCTATGCAAGAACGTCGGCCCGAGTTATATGATATCCTCCACGACGTGGACCAGCAGATGCACCATAACATCGAAGAATGCGGGCGGGCAGTACATCTCAAGCTCGCATAGTATCACCACGATCTCTTCCTATAGCCTTCTGAGTTGCCTCACGCCAACCGACTTCTGAGAGATGACATCAAAAAAGTTGCATAGGCCAAATAGCGTTTCACGGACATGCGCGTCCATGGTCCCGCAGATTGCAACTGGAAGTATCTGCGTCATCAGCACGTGACAGTCGTGAGACTTCATCCCATTGAACTTCTGCTTTGCTGGGTCTAGGTATCTTCTTATCTTCCCCGTGTAACCATAAGGAGTTATACTCCTATGAGGCAGGTGAAAAACTGCTCGATCTCCTCCTAACTTAGAGTGAAGCAAGAGGGAGGGTAGTCATTTCCGGTCTTCTTGGCATTTTTGCCTTTGCGGTGACTTTCTGTGTCCTGCTTCGCCTCATGATCATCATCATCATTAGCGTGAAGCTCCTCCCTGATGCCCATTGATTTCAAGTCTGCCCTTGCTTTTGGCCCATCTTTGATCCTCTCTGGCATGTTGAGAAGGGTACCAAGCAGACTCTCGCACATGTTCTTCGTGATATGCATGACATCAAGGCTGTGAGGCACATGGTGGATCTTCCAGTACGGCAAGTCCCAGAAAGCAGACCTCGTTTTCCATACCTTCAGCAGCGGCTCTGGCGCCTTTCACTTCTTTCCCGACTCTGGCGCCTTTTGCTTCTTTCCTGGCAGTGGGCAATCTTTCCAATTTTTCAACAGCTCGTCTATTTCCTCGCCGCTCCTCATATGCGGGCGTCTTCAGGGTTCGGTTTCACCATCGAACAGATCCTTTCATTTTCTCCATGGGTCATCGTCGCGAAGCCACCTTCGATGTCCCATGAACACGGTTTTTGAAGACCCAGGATCTCTATCTAGCTGGCGATACGTTGTGTCATCCATGCACCTGACGCATCCAGAAAATCCGTGGACCACCTGCCCCGCGAGATATCTGTAACCAAGATAGTCGTGCACCGTCGTGAGCAGTGCGGCTCTCATAGGGAAATATTCTTTCTCTGTGGCGTCCCACGTATTGGCTGGCGTTTTCCACAGCGTGTCTAGCTCCTCTTTCAGCAGCCCTAGATACAGATTGATGTCGTTCCCTAGTTGTTTTGGCCCTTCAATTAGCATACTCATGTGAATGTACTTACTCTTCATGCACAACCAGGGGGAAGGTTGTACATCCACAAAAACATAGGCCAGGTGCTATGTGTGCTTCTCTGGCTGCCAAACGGATTGACTCCATCGGTGCTCGCGCCCAGCACGATGTTCCGTGGATCGTTCCCAAATTCTGGGTCTTCGAAATTCAACCCTTTCCACTGGCTCGCATCCTTAGGGTGACTCAGCATCTTGTATTTTTTATTTATCTCTGGATCATTTCCGTCATCTTCTCGCTTCTTCTCCTCCCTATGCGCGTGCCAACGCAGGAGCTTTGCTACCTTAGGGTCCGCGAAATACCGCTACAGACAAGGAGTGATCGGAAAGTACCACACCACTTTTCGAGGAGCTTTCTTGCTCTTCTTGTATCGAGTGACGCCGCACACCGGACATATGGTAGACTCCGTGTGCTCGTCCCGATAAATGATGCAATTGTTCATGCACACATGGTATTTCACATGCGGTAAATCCAGAGGACACACGATTTTCTTCGCCTCCTCGAAACTGGTCGGGCACTTGTTCCCCTTGGGAAGACGTTTGTTCCAGAATGACATGTTCTCGTCGAAGCATGCGTCGGTCATTTTGTGTTTTACCTTCATCTCCAGAGCCATGAGCGTTACTTTCAGGTGGGTATCCTTGGGCCTGCATCCTTCATACAATGGAGTAACCGCGTCTATCTCCAGTTGATCCAGCTTGGCTTTCTCTCGGGCGGCAGCTCTTGCGTTATCCTTCTGCTTGAGAAGTAGCTCTTGAATATGAGGGTCCTGCACCCATCCTCCATCGTCGTCTGCTCTGGCATCTTCATCTTCATGATCATGCCCTTCGTCTTGATCTTCCTCATCATCATGTCCGACATCTTCTACATGATGACTGTGTATAGCATCACCGTCGTGATCATGTCCTGGAGATTCTTCGTCTTCTCGCCCGCCCTCGCCGCGGTGGTGGTTGTCTTGCTGCCCTTCCTCATTTCTTGCCCGGCCCCCATGGACGACTTCATAGTCATCTTCATCATCTTGCCACCAATAGCCATCCATGAAAACACGCAAGAGCAGGTGGTCCCGCACCTTCCCGAAATCCTGGTCTGCAATAAGGCTCTTCAGCTTGCATCTTCGACACGGACATCTTATCTCCGTCTCATTCTTTTGAAGCATCTCAGCCTTCGCGGAGCTTAAAAACCTATTCACAATGCCTTCGGTCATCATGCGGACCATGGTCGCCTGCGAGGTAGAGCAAAACGATATTTTAGAACAAAGAAAAAATTTGGCATGACTTTCCCTAAAAATAGGACCAAAAAGAATGCATAGTGCCAAAATTCTCGCCGAAAAGGAAATGAATCAACATTACGGCAAAATATTGGCAACTATCGCATTTCAAATACCACTACCTGCAAACACAAACAAATATACAACACCACAAACATATGCAACACCACAAACATACATAGATCTAGCAAGGCCATAAAAGTGCATGTGCACGTTGTTGGAGCGAGGGAGAAAAAAAGTAGATCTACAACATAATTTAACCACTTAAAAGGTAATTTAACCACTTAATTTTGATGAATCTATGGTGCAAATGAGGTGAGGAGGAGGAGGCAGCCGACACAAGCTTGGAGGAGGAGGTGGAGAAGAATGAAGTGGGGAAAGTGAGTGTGTAGGTCTGGCTATCCAAAATATCTAGTTGGTCCCAGGTTACTAATGGCGCACCACCCACAAATGCGCCATTAGTAACCCTGGTTACTAATGGCGCACCAGCTTGAGGTGCGCCATTAGTAGTTTTGCAAAAAAAATAGTAGTGGCGCACTGTGTTGGAGGTGCGCCATTACTAGTTAAACTAGTAATGGCGCACTCTTCCCTGGTGCGCCATTAGTATTTTTGGAAAAAAAATTGTTACTAATGGCGCACCATGGGTCTGGTGCGCCATTAGTGTCTACCACACTAATGGCGCACCAACTCATGGTGCGCCATTACTATATAGTAGTGGCGCACCACATGTCTGGTGCGCCATTAGTGGCCATATCATCTATAGCCCTTTTCCTAGTAGTGCTTGCAACAAGATAGACGATGCTTCACATGTTGCCAATCTCTTTTGTAGGGAAATATTGCGTCTACATGGAGTGCCAAAGACGATTGTCTCGGACCGCGACATCAAGTTCCTAAGCTACTTTTGGAAGACCCTATGCGCCAAGCTCGGAATCAAGCTACTCTTCTCCACAGCGTACCATCCACAAACTGACAGCCAAACGGAGGTGACCAACCGCACACTCTCCGCTCTTCTTCGCGTGCTCATCAAGAAGAACATCAAGGAGTGGGAGGAGTATCTACCTATCGCCGAGTTTGCCTACAACCGAGCAAGACACTCAACTACCGGCAAGTCCCCCTTCGAGGTCGTCTACTGATTCAACCCATTGTCACCATTGGACATTCTTCCTCTACTACTACAAGAACGCATTAATATGGACGCAAGTGCACGTGTGAACCATCTCAAGAAGGTGCATGAAGATACAAGGCACAGCATTGAGCGCCAAGTACAACGACTTGCGACCAAGCTCAACATCACCAAGCAACCCATGGTATTCAACATTGGTGATCTTGTGTGGCTACACCTTCACAAGGACCGCTTCCCCACCAAACGCAAGTCCAAACTTCTACCACGAGCGGATGGACCCTTCAAGGTGCTTGCACACTACAACAACAACACTTACAAGATCGACCTCCCGTGCGACAAGTACAACGTGAGCGGCATCTTCAACTTCTAGGATCTATCGCCCTACCATGGTGATGAAGAATTCGATCCGCGGTCGGATCTTTCCCAAGAGAGGGGAGATGATGTGGAACATACCAAGATCATCCCCATGGACCTACCTACGTCTCTCATGACACCACTTGGACCAATGACAAGGGCACGAGCAAAGCCTATTGAAGATAAGGTGAACTCGCTCCTCACCGAACTACCACTTTCTATACATGAGACATGGCTACTACCTCAAGCGGAAACACTATGCATGATCAGGGACTTGGAGGAGATCCACGGAGCAGCTACACCCACCGGACAAGGCGACGAGGGAACCAAGCGCCAAGGTCATGAAGAATGAAGGCTAATGAAGCCCCAGCCACCGGACGACCGGTTGGGACCGGACGTCCGGCGCTGAAGCCCCAGCCGGGCTACAGCGAGAGGATGTCCGGCCCGGACCGGATGACTGGTGATCCCGCACCCGAGCCAAACAAGCAGAAGTCCGACACCACCGGATGTCCGGCGACCGAACGACCGGCCACTTCCGGAAATCCGCTACTTCAGCATCCGAGCCAGAACGAGCGGATGACCGGCGACTACCGGACGTCCGGTCGCCCATGACTCACCGGACGACCGGTCCACAACGGACGTCCGGTAACTATCTGCGCACAAGATTCGGGACCGAGGCCCATGTACCCCCTCACTTCGTCCCCATTTGCACTAAGACTATAAATAGACCTACTACTCCTCCTAGCTAGGGTTAGCAAAGTATTAGCTCATTTAGAGATAGAGCTTTGCTCATCCACATCGAATCTACTCCTTGACAGAGACCGTGGCCCCTCTTCGGAGAACATCCCCTTAGATTCTAGACCTCCTCATGGAGAAGACCCCCATCAAGACCTCCTTTGGAGAAGAACCGGTTACCATGTATCGTCCCTTGTTGATCGTGGATCTTGTATCTCCTTTTGTGTATATGGATCTAGCACATGTGTGATCGTACTTGTTGGTTTCAGTGTTTCTCTTGTGTTCCCCTTGTGATTTCCCCCTCGTGTTTCCTCTTGTGTTCTTCATGTTCTTCGCGGGATCCGCTCCTTTCGTGAAACATCGGCCGTATAGGGTTCCACCCTACATCATGGTGGCTCATAGTTTACTACAACAACAGTTGCAGGTATAGGTAATGCGATGTTCTGATGTGAGAGCGATGCTTGATTGCTTTAGGAGTTCTTCTTCTTTGATCAAGGGATAGGTTCTGGGTCAGAAGAGCCTGGGATTAGCAGGGTGGATGTCGTTCTTCTTTTTCCTTTGTTTTCATCCGTAGTTGGATCCTTCTCTTCTATATGATGGTTTCTATGTATTGATGAACTGTTGTATTGATGTTGTATCTTGTGGCGAATGTAAGCCTTTATCTTGTATTCTCATCTATTCAGTACATGGTATGTTGCAATAATATCCACCTTGCTATGCGTTGCAATTATGCCCCGATCTTGAATTCACCACGTGATTGGGATAGAATCGCATCTTGTGCTACATTTGGTTCTCTTCGAGGGTTCTCGCATGTGATAATGGAAGTTGATTGCATGGAACACTCACCACAATTCTCGCTTAATTCTGGCTCATATCCTGTTACAAAAAGGAGCGCTCCGTAATATTTCCTCTTTTTTTGTTACTCAGCATGTAAATAGGTCAACAAACCATGTGGTGCATCTTTGTGCGAACCGTGCTTGCTGCACTTTGAATGTGGCCGAGAGCTGGCTTGATGAAACACCTCGCTCCCTTCTTATTTTTTGCATTGTAACTCGCTTCCTAGTGACCAGTCTCTTGGTTGATCGTCCTAAGAATGCGCATATATGAATAAAGCTCTCTCATTTAGCCGCAAAAAAGATTAAGCACATATTAACCAGAAAGGAGGGAGTATGGACTAGCACTACTTTTTGGTGTGTTCCGTCAACTCGCAGAACAAGGAGAAGCTTGCGGGACAAGGTGAAGCTCGCTTATGCTTTTTGACTAATGCAACCTACCCTCGCCCAGGCGGTCGACATGGATCAGTTCATTCGGTGTCAGGTTGCCAGAGGCATACACTGTGGTACCCAACATGCGGAGTACCATCATTGTTCGACTTCACGAAGAGGCGAAGAGCCAAGCGCAAAGTTTAGTAGTACTCTACGAGTAGTACTACTACTAGAATGGCATGGTGGAGCATCTGTACTCTTATTTTATTTTAATCTCTGATAAAGTACACATTTATTCGGGAGAAGGGCGGAAAATGGAAGCCCAATAGTAGTATTAAAAAACATCAAACATGTAATGATGATGTCGATCAACCATGCTCAAATATATCTTGGCCTCCGTGTGAGCCCGTCTGTGTGTTCTTGCTCCTCGTCTCTCTCAAGGAAAGGCGGGGTGGCCATTTTTCCGTCAATTGAGATCGGTTTGCTCACACTCCAGTCCCACAAGTCAGTGATATGCCAAGAGGAAGTGCGTTGACCGACTGGCCATTCTCGTACTTGGTTTTGCACCTTCATTCTACTCCTCCCTCTGTCACAGTTTACAGGGTGCACTTCATTCTGATGCATGTCTCCCCATGCATTTCCACTACCAGAGAGACTTTAGACGCATTTGGTTTAATGGTCAATTAATTAGGGTGTGGTAACCGCAATCAAGTCCACAATTTTCTCTCAATGTACTACGGAGTGGAGTAAGTGCATGCATGTGTGTACCCAGGGTGTAAGCACTGCATGAATGTGTGTCACATTACTTCCTCTAGTAATAGACGTCGTGCTATAACTACGAATGCTATTTTTCAGGCCGATCGCTAGTCACCTTGGGCCCAGAGAATTTTTATTTTTTAAAGCACGCTCTATAAAGAGTGACGGATGGAGTAGTATGAGCGGATTCAGGCCTTCCACTATGTAGGCCAAAAGTGGTGCCATATTCACTTTTGGCTCATTTAGCATCGGTGCCCTTCATTGTCCAGCTGGTGCCTTAAGAAACGTTATGGGAACTGGAACAGGTAGCTCCTCCGATGCCAAATTCAGTGAGGCAATAAAAATCCATATCTTGCATGCAGACTAGATGGAATGGGTTCCTTGTGAGAGGAAGAGTAGTACTTCGATCCATTATTCTACTAGATGTGGGCTAATCTTTCACTGGTGCCACATTATCTAAGTTGTGAGAGGGGTGCCAAAAGCTCTTCATCTGACATCGATGTATATGTGGCATGCTTGTCAGAATTTTGGCACCAGATACATAAGGGCATCCACAATGTATGCCAAATACCATTGCCAAATTGACTTTTGGCTTTTGGCATCCCCATTACACACTGTGGAGACTAATGCCATAGCTAGAAAGATGGGAACCAAAGCTCCTTTGAGCTTCGATGCCAAACTACCTTGGGTAATAAAATACTAAGCAAATCTCACTGGACTAGTATAAGCAGGGTACGGTGAGCATATATGTAGCCATTTTCTATTGCACTCTATTCTGTAGTGGGGTCTAGGGCACACAAAATGGAAGCCATGCACGTTGTGGAGAAATGCTCTAGTTTACATCGGTGCCAAAAGTCTGACCATGTCATAAATTTGGCATCATCATGCTGTGGATCCCAGAAGAGCGTATTGATGGTTGCTTCTTCCGAGCAACTTACAGTGATAAAGGTCGGGCTTATGATTTGACTTCTCATTACTCACTATTGCACTACTCCCTTGGTTCTTAAATATACTCCGGAGTAGTATTTGTCTCTCTAGAGATTTCAACGAGTGACTACATATGAAGCAAAATGAGTGAATCTACACTCTAAAATATGCCCATTTGAAATTTGTAAAAAGACAAATATTTAGGACCGGAGGAGTATAATTTTGTGCATGGAACATGGACCCGGATGCTGAAGAGGCTTCTGGCAATGCTATCAAGCTTCCAGCATTTTTTTACACAATTGACGTACTATACAAATAATTTTCCAGCGACATGAAATTGTACAATGATATGAGCTTTCAGCTTTTGTTTCATGTGTCTTGCCATCGATGCTCTTTCGGAAACAATAAAAACTAACTTCCTTGCTAATGCATCTCAATGATTAGCAGATCAGAGCTAATATTTACATCACAACTAAAGACAAAGTTGTGAGAAGGTGTTAAATTAAAATTGATCCATGCTTTCATTGGCAGCAACGTCCCCCCGGCTTTATCTAAATCAACAAGGCATGGTGGGAAAAAAGTAGCTGTCTGGAGCATGCAACATTCCGATCATTTTGTGCAGTTCCACTAAAATAGAGCTGAGAGTCCCTGTTCCAAAGATATTAAGTGTGATTACGATAATAGAGGACTACTGATGAAACAATAAACACACAAATAGAAGCCGATCACCTTTGCAGTCTGTCTTAAGACTAACTAGCTGGAGAAGATTAAGCAAATAGTTGGAGAAGATTAGGCTCGGAGTTGGATGAGAAGGATAGAGAAAAACCAATCTCCCTTTGTGCAGTCGCACTGAAATGTAGAGACGTTGCCCATGTGACATTTTAGTACAACTGCACAAAACACTCTTAAGAAAAAAATGATTTATGTAGTTCACCAAAAGGTCGCAATAGCAACGAGGTGAAATGGATAGCCCTCTTTGCAAAAGAGAGGTAGAAAGGAAACAATTACTGGCCAATAACAGTTGATGACACATACGACGACAAAAAAGAAGCATATTCCTTGTCCTAAGGTAAGGTTACAACACGGTTGTGCTTGTCTAAAATGGTGTGATGATGAGATTGCAATATGGAAAGTTTGCCGGACGAGCTACGTTTTGGGCAAAGAACTATGGAAGATCCACATGCAAGATTTTCCACATGGAGTGACGTGGGGATACCTGGCGGTCGTCAGGATGTAACACTACAAAAAAATACACTTTCGTGATGATACATGTTTGTCACAGTAGGTCATGTTTTCTGTCATGCATGTACATCCATGACAATTTTATGACAGAATCAAGATAGTCATACCTGTGCTGTCATAGAAGTGTTCCATGACATTACCAAAATTATCATCATGGAAGTGTCCACTTCCATGACGATAAATCGTGTGTCATAGAAGTGCTTTCGTCAAGGGTGACTGACATGTGGCATCGACTGTAACGGGTCATCGTTAAGCTATCGGGTCTGGTTTTGGATCCGATAACCCACTAACAACCCGGGCCAATGGGGATTTTCCATGTGTAAAATTCTCATTGGCCAGAGGAAACACGTGTTGGCTCAACATTCGAACAGATGTCATCCACTCATTGGACTAGAGGCGCCTATGATACGTCGACATGTGGCACAGCCCAACAGAGGCCCATTCCGGTGAAAAGGCCGGCCTAGCTAAAGGCCCACCATGTTTTTTCATGCACTAGTGGGCTGGCCCGTTAACAGCCTGCCATCTTTTGGGCCAAATTGAGGCCGATAGCAGATCAGGCCCATTCACATCCTACCGTGTTTTGGGCCAAATTACAACCCATATCGGATCAGGCCCGTTAACAGGACACTGTTCTTTTGGGCCCATTCTAAGACGGGTTCTTATTTCAGCCTGCTAAATGCCCGTTACCAGTCGGCCCGATAATAGTTTCGGTCTGTTAGCGGCCCGTGGTGCATCTGGGACGCTGTCGGCCCGGTTTAACTTTAGGCCCTTTAATGGCCCATGCAGAAACTGGGATATTTCTTGCTTGAAGTAACTTTGGGCCTCTTAACGGCCCGTAGTCTTCACAGATAAATTTCAGCCCAATAGGCCTATCGGCCTGTTAATGGCCCATGGTAGTTGGGCCTAATTATAGCCCGCATTGAATCAGGCCTGCTTACAGCCCATCTGATAATGGCCCATGACACTTTTGGGCCTATGGCCCGCGTGGATACCAGCCTGCTTAAAGCCCATAATTTTATTGGGCCAAACTGGCCCGAGATATATTTTGGCCTGTTAACTGCTCGTCCTATTTGGGCCAAACATGGGCCTTAGGCGGTTTTGTCCTGTATTGGCCTGTGAATTTTTCGGCCCAACACTGGCCCAATCTAGGTTTTAGCCTGTTAAAAGCCCATGGTATTCTCTGGCCGAGCTGGCTAGAACTTTACTCGGCCTGTTAAAGGCGGGAAACTACTATAGGTTTAGACCTGCTAATGGCCCAAGATGATTATAGGCCCACGTTTTGGCCCATATGAGTAACAGGCCAGCCTGAAGACTGACAACACTGAGATCCACCGAACCTTTCGGCCCAAATTACAACATACCGACCAAAGAATAAACCTAGACTATACAATAAAGAAATTACGGCATATTACATCCACTAGGAATCAAACTTCGCTACCGGTGATAATAAAGCGCAACGTGACCGCAGATTACATACACTGGGCATCAAAGGTCGCCACTAGTGCATATAAACGTGCCGACAAAAGAATATACAAAACTAAGAGCACTTCAGAAGGCACTAGGCCTTTACAGGACGGGCCCTGCAAGCAGCCGAACAAGCTGATGAGACCTCAGTTGTGTCAATGATAGATGCTCCATCCCTAATTGTATGGCACGATAATGCGCATGGTAGTCCTCTGACATCTTCTTTGCATCTTTGACTTCAAGTCGGGGCTGAGCTGAAGCAAGCCTTTCTGCTTTAAGATGAGATTGAAGCAGTCAAACTGATTGAGGCAGCGACTGCACAGAGGTTGTCTCACACCTGCTGGTGAGTAGCTTCAACTCCCTATCTTCATCAAGACAGGACCATGGGGTCATCTCACTGTCCTCAATATGATTTGGCTCACTATCTTCCCTAAAGTTTTGCCTGGCATAAGAGATACGACTTTGAAAGAGAAACAAGGAGACACATAACATGTTTCACAATTATATAAGCAAATAAATGGATCTTTTTTGCATAAGGAACATGTTTTTACAACTACAATTTAAAACGGGTAGTTGTTGCGAACTTCCAATCAGATGTAAACAGCAAAGTAAACAGCGGTGGAGGAAATGATGCCTATCCAACTCTATACTAGAACAAAGTTTGAAGGCTTGAGAAGGATGAACTTACATTACATGTTAAAACGGGCTGGACAAAACCCATCTCCATGTTGATGGAAGGATAATTCAAAATTCCGCAAAGAAAATTCTTTATAAGCATTGCCATTTTTCTACATTTTGCAAAGAGTAAATATAGATCAAATAATATTAGAAGAAACAAAGGATAATGAAGCTCAGGTGCAGACTGATGATACATAATAAAATAGCAATTAATTAAGTACAGGGTTACAAGGCAAAAGGTACTGACAAGAGGAATGCAGACATCAACATCTGAAGTGGCATTGGCTTTGTTCAACATTTTGGTAAGAGTAAATGTAGATATGATAATTTGGAGAAAGTGGAGGGCAGGCAGATAAGATGCAGAGTAATG
Organism: Triticum dicoccoides; assembly: GCF_002162155.2. NCBI lineage: Eukaryota > Viridiplantae > Streptophyta > Magnoliopsida > Poales > Poaceae > Triticum > Triticum dicoccoides. The sequence goes on from NC_041386.1 coordinate 340,008,547, forward strand.
CTAGACAATCAACTATCTCGTGATGCAAGTACAGTAACACCACCACCGTCCGTTATTACTTGTCACTCAAATGGATATATCTAGCACTATTAAGTTCTAAATACATCCAATTGATCAACAATTAATTCGATACAAAGGGAGTACATGACAATAGGTACATACATGAGCAATCCAAAACTTCATAACCTTTGTGTTAATTCTACATTTATCTAAGAGTAAATATAGATCTTATAATTTCAAGAGAAGGAAGGATAAAGAAGGAACATTTACAGTGATGCTACATAATCAAACAACAATGAGTGTAAGTATGCTGACAAAGGGCAAGAGGTACTAACAAGAGCAATGCAGAGCCCAGTATTGTTGTGAGATCCTATGATCCTTTGAGCAAGGAGCTTCATCTAAAATTAGTTTTCATACAAGATAGAAGGTAAGGCACATGCAGAAATTTAGGAGTTCAAATTTTGAATTGATATCATAGACAGTACCTAACACTGGGCTGTCAGTAGTTCTAAAGGGGTTTGGCCAGTGGAGTAAGGGTAGAGTGTGGTACAGTTGGGCCTGTGTTTTCTGTGGCTGATGATCTATCTGATTTATCAGGTATCACTACCTTTTCCAAATACCTAGTTTGTACTCCTTGAGGATCTGCACTCACCCTCTTCCTTTTGGACATCTATTACGAAAGAACAACATTTGACTGGAAAAACATAGTATGATGACACATGGAATAGGTACAAAACATGGATAGGTATGGCATATACTCATATATGATGCTTAAACTAAGCAGATGGTGTAACAAAGTAGAAGTAATGCAAGAGGTCAGATGCAAAATATGTGCGACCAATACAACCTTGCCAAGTTAGAGCAAGCACCTTGATGGGTGAATAAGATAGGCCATCCTCCACCATGCCAAGTTTGTTAGCAAGTGGATTGTTCCGCAATATTCCTCTCATGCGACCATTCTCATATTCATTTTGATAATGTTCAGTACCTAACATGCATGAAAACATAAAAACAAGTGAGATTATCTTTGTAATGCAGAAGTGATTCTAATCCAATACTGCCTCCCTGTAAACCCCTTTGTGCTATCTCTGTAATTCTTCTGAGAGATGCCATGCATGCTGTAACTTGGTGTGTGCATTAATATAATGTGGACTACTACTCAAAATATGAGAGCTCCAGAAGTGATGATACTTCGCAGATGACAACTTCAGCATATAGTAAAGAAGAACAAGTCGACCTGACCTGACAGATTCAAAATATACTAAGGGATAACAACTCAACCTGACCAGTCGACCGCAAATATCTCTGCTACTCTTCCCAACAAGCAACATACTTATTAAAGTAGAGAAGAGGATCATCTTAAAGAAGAGCAGAAGAGCAAGCAGATTGAAGATATTACAAGTCTTTCTATACAATGTCAGTTGCCCACCCATGATGAACTAGGGCGCACAGAGAAATAATATTCCTTTCGGTCTCTCCATATGTAGCTCACATGCATTTCGAAACTAAAGTAGGAACATTTAGCTGACTAATTAAAGATCTTTCAGTTTTACTAATATCAGCATAATATCATATTTGAATTTGTACAACTAAGCTTGTTTAGCTCGATGGGTGGAGAAGTGCTATTACGACACGAACCATGTAGGCTGATCGTGGTCATCATAAAATGGGGAAACTGTAAGCATGATGAGTATGGTGTTGACCATGGCAGTGGGATGGCAGATCTGAAGCTGCAAACTGCGCAAAGCGTAGTTAGCAACCGATCTTTTCTTTGAAATAACAACTAAGATTTGGTATGGACAAGAAAGTACAGTCAACAAGTGACAAAGAAATGCAATTTTGCTATCTCTCTATATGTCGCGACATGCATTTGAAAACTCAAGTGGGACCTTTAGCTAACCAATTAAATGTGTCTGTTAACTAATATTAGTATCATATCACAATCATATTTGAATAACTAAGCCCTGTGTTGTTTAGCTTGGTGGGTAGAATCATGCTAGTACGACAGAAGCACCTACGTAGATCATAGTAGAGTAGATAAAAGGGGAAAACCCTAAGCATCAAGAGTAAAATAAGGAAAGTGGATCTAGCTGGACCAGTAGGTGGCGCACATGATTTTCGAAACGAATATAGGAACATTAGGTGACCAATTAAATATTCTTTTTTTAGTAATATGACCATCATATCAGATTAGTATTTCAACACCTAAGCTTTGGAATTATGAGTGGCATGTTGTTTTGCTTGATGGGTTGAGGTCTTGAGGAGCAGTGCTAGCACGACACGAAGCACCTATGATGATGGTAGTGAATATAAAGGGGGAAAACCATAAGCTTTACGAGTATAGTGACCGTGTCATGCCGGATCTGATGGTGCAAACTGGACAAAGCTACTTCACAACCAATGTTTTCTTTCAACTAGCCACTACGATTTGGTACGGACAAGAAAAGTACAGTAAACAATTTACGATCTATTTTTCGGGTGATCAATTACTTAAGCACATATGGAAGAGTACCACCTCTCTTCCGACATCGTGTAGGCCCCGGCTGATATGTTGAGGGTGCTGCGGGTGCGATGGATGTCGTCGGCGGGGAAGAAGACTTTAGACGGCAGACGGCCGGGTCGGGGGATAAATCCTGTTGCCGTGGACGAGGTAGTCGTAGGAGCGGCAACGTCAAGGTGGACGATGGTGCCGATGAAGGGAGAGGACGCGATGAAAGGATCCTGGTCCGACGCCATGGATGAGAGACGTCAATCTCTTGTAGTGGACGACGAGGTAGCGGCTCCGGCAAGGTGGAGGATGGGGTGGCGGACGGAGGAGGCTGGCCGCAGTGGGGAGGTTGTTGTGGCGCCGAAGGTGTATGAATGGGGAATGGAAGGGGAGGGGGATCTCAAACTTTGGGACACGTTTGTCTGAAATGTGGGGAAGTTACAAACTTATCCCCTGTTTAAAATTTTGGACATCACGTCGGTTGGGGATAGGACGGTAATCTCGCATCTCCCGAATATTTGCCGGTAGCGATTTTGGGCGAGGGGAGTGTGTTTTTCCGCCCATGGTTGGCGCGCATGGTGTATGAAAGGGGCTGACAGGTAGGGCGGTTGTGTCACATCTGAGGGAAGTTACACATCTGCCCCTATTTAAAATATTTGCCTACCTCGATTTTGGGCGAGGAGAGTTTTTTGCCGCCCACCGTGCATGAATGGGGAAATGGAGGGAGAGACACATGTCTTTCAGACGAGCTTGAATCAAATGTGTTTTGCTGCCCACGTTTGGCGCCCACCGTGTCGGAATGGGCTCAGAGGCGGTCGTGTCATGTCTGATTGAAGTTACTAGTTGTCGTGGTTCTAAGACTGACAGTAGAATAGGGGGTAGGAATGTAGAGCCAAGATCCTAGCTATGGAGGAGTTGTACACACAAGGTTTACGAGTTCAGGCCCTTCTCGGAGGAAGTAACAGTCCTACGTCTCGGAGCCTAGAGGCGGTCGACTGAATATATGCGTGTGAATTACAGAAAGTGCAAACCCTTGTCCCAGAGGAGGGGGTGGCTTATATAGAGTACGCCAGGACCCCAGCTCCCCTTCGTTACACAAGGTTCAATGCTCATAAAGGAGGGGCGTTACTGGTAACGTTTGAAGTAAAGTGTTATAAATGCCCATAAAGCTATGGTTTAAGTCCTGACCGTTGCAGAGTGGAGAGTTTCTCATCTTCTGGTGGTCGAGTGTCTTCAAGGTGGTCGAGTGAGCACATCTTCATGGTTGAGTGGATGATGATTTCTCTTCGACTGCTTCTGATTCTTTGTAGAGATGTCCTTGGGGAGGGTATGTTGGACAGATCCATGACCCTACCCTAAGTACATAGCTTCATCATTAGCCCCCGAATGGATCAGGGTTTGAATGAGGAAGGAGTTGGGAACACTTCCGACCCATTCTTTGTGTGGAACAATGTGTCGAGGAGATGACGTCGACTCCTTTCTCAGTCACCTTGGTCCATTCTTGGTTTTTGTCGAGTGAATTTTCACGGTAGAATTCCGAATGATGATGTAGAGGATGTTTGTCTTCAGTCTGACAGGTTGCTCTGCTCTCCGTGGATCTCGCGGGATTCGAATTTTGGGAAGTGCGCCAGACGGACGGAACCGAGGTTATCGGGATGGATTAGACAAGTCTCCTCGATCCCCACGCCACCTTTTTTGCCACGTACTGCGCGCGCGACTATTGCGGGATTTGTTTAGACCGTCTGGGTCCACCAGTCAGTCACTCAGTGAACGACCTTTTAAAAGGCCCCGGACCAGGCCTCTGCCCCGCAAGCTCCCATTCTCTCTTCTTCTTCTCCCGATCTCTCTGCCATGCTCGCTTCCGCCCTCGTCGCCGGACCTTTGCTCGAGCTCGACCCGTCTCCATGGGGAAGGAGAGGACGGTGGCGCTGGAACGCGCGAAGAAGGCGACCGCGAAGGCGAAGGGCAAGCGGAACAGCCGGGGCGGATCCTCGTCGAGATCTGGCCTGCCGGCGGGCTGGATCCAGGGCGACTGGATCCGCTCGACAATCACCCAGGACGACCTCGACGACCTGGTGGAGGGGGGATTGATCCCCCACAAGTCGGCGCGGCTCCCGGGGAACGAGACCGAGCCGCAGCCAAGGGAGGGTGAGTGTGTTCTCCTCGCCACCCACATAGATCGCGGATTCTCACTGCCTCCCCATCCTTTCTTCCAGGGTTTTTTGAACTTCTTTGGGGCTCAGCTCCACCATTTCACTCCAAACACCATAGTCTATCTGATTGCTTTCGTGTCAATGTGTGAAAACTTCTTGGGCTGTCGACCACACTGGGGGCTTTTCAAACACATCTTCACCTGACGCTCCCAGTTGGTCAAAAAGGCCAATCCGAGTGACGAGAAGACACAAATGATCCAAATGTGCAGGGGTCTAGGGATCCAGATGAGGAGCAAGAGCACTTTCCCAGCCATGATCCTTCCCGACTCGGTCCGGGGCTGGCAGTCGACTTGGTTCTACTGCAAGGATCAGCCGACTCCGGGTCAGTCGACTGGACTTCCTCCCTTTTCCTTAGCTCGAGTGGAGAAGCCTGCTCCCCTAAAGGTGGTTCCAAAAGAGAAGGTGCAGGTCAACGTGCTGGTCGAGCGGGTCGTCCAACTCGTCCGTGACGGGGTGACTCGGATGGACCTACTGGAGGTCTTTCTCGGTCGACGCATCCAACCGCTTCAGGCACGCGATCATCCGATGTGGACGTACTTCGGGCTCGAGGACTCCACTCGGATCCACCCGGAGGACGTCAGTGAGGACACCTTGGAGAAGTCGTTGATGGGGATCACCAGCAACAAAGACAACCCTCGGGAGTCTAGGCGGGTGATTCCATTCGACAATTCGCATCAGCCGGAGCAGGTGTGATTCTGTTTTGCCAAGTGTCTTTCCGATTCACTGTGTGACATCTCGTTCATGGTCGACTGAATTTCCTTTGATCGTTGTCTTTTCAGGCCCTCATCGACATGTACTCAATGCCCAACGGAGTGTAGGAGCAAGACGTCGAGGAAGAAGCGAGCGGGGGTGAGAGCGGCGAAGGGCAATCGGACACCGACGAGGACGAGGAGAGCGACGAATCGACTGATGACGAGGAAGTCGACTCGCCCCCTCGCAGGGAGAGGAGGTCCAAACATGCTCACGACCCGGCGGGCGCTCCAGACCTGGTGGCCGCGCCGATTGGACAGTCTTCGAAGCATCCCAGGACGTCTTCTCCAGCACCGACTGAGAAGGCTCCCAAGCAGACCAAAGTTGTGCCACCTCCAGTGCCGAAAGCACCGAAAGCTACCTCCTCCAAACTACCAAAGGCTTTGCCCAGGATCAAAGTGACCGTCCCCACTATCTCCGGGTAATCATCTGACTTGTCTTTTTCGTCGACTCGATTAACCGGACGTAGCCGACTGAATGCGGGTCTTTGCAGTGCTGCTACGTCAGGAACCTCTTCTCTCCAGTACCGGGATGAGGAGATGGAAGATGCAGTTACTTCCAACCCAGGTATAAACTCTTGTGGTTTTGTTCTTGATTCCTTGGTCGATTGCATTCTAGTGGTTCACTTGGGGTCGAATGATCTGCCTTGCAGCTCCACCCAACATCATTGATCTTCCAGATGGCGATGAAGATGTGGCTCTTAAGCCCAGGAAGAGCAAGAAGGTAGCAGCTGGCAGGATGGCTCGGCAAGAACCAACTACAACACATCCGTCCGTCAACCTGAAGACGCGGGCAGGGCCTCTGTGACCTTCGCTGCACCCTTGTCGAATGGGCATCCCGCACCGTGGACTGCACCTGTGATTCCTTCAGCTGTCCAACTCCACGCCACGGAGCTCCAAGCGGCCGCACCTGGGTCGTCTGCTCACTTCTTCACTAGCTACCCCTTCCCGGAAAACCAGTCGGAAGAAGCTGCGGAAGCCATCTGACAAGCTGACATGATGATGGAGCGGGTGAAGACAGTGCATGAGAACAGCCAGGCTGCCTACGACGCCAGCACTGCTCTTCGGGCCAATGTCCAGGTGAGTAGACTTTCCGACTGTTTTTTCTCTATGAGGAAATGTTACTCGAAAAATCTTCTTCTACCCAATCTCCTGTTGTTTGCGTCGAATTAGAGCACCCACTGGGTGTTTTGTTGATTTTGGTAGTTTCACTCTTCCACTCGGTCTGGGCGAGTGGGATCAGAACCGGTGGGGGCACGCTAAGTGCACCCACTAGGTGTAGTCCCCAAGACCGCGGTCGACTGCTGGCAGTCGACTGGGGTCTGAGTTCTACTTTTTTTTACTCCTTACGCTTGACTCAGGCGGACCGGTCGAGTAGGATCCGAACCGGTGGGGCACGCCAAGTGCACCCACTGGGTGTAGTCCCCGAGACCGCAGTCGACTACTGGCAGTCGGCTGTGGTCTGAACATCTTTTTTTAACTTGGTCCGGGTGGACCGGACGAGTTGAGTCTTAGTCAGCGGGGGCACGCCAAGTGCACCCACTGGGTGTAGCCCCTGAGACCGCAGTCGACTGTGTGCAGTCGGCTGGGGTCTAAGTGAACTTCTTTAGGTTTTATTCACTCGGAAGTAAACAACCTTTGATCTTATCGATTGATCCGTCTTTTGCCTCCGGCAGAAGTCTTGTACTCTTATTTCCAAGTTTGCTGAACTTGAGGAGAAGCAGAGGCAACTCAACCTAGACTTGGAATTGGCCCAGCAAAATCTGAAAAAGCTCAAGACGAGGCCGCTGGTATGGAAGGTAACTAACTGTCGACTGACTTTCAATATATTTCTTTGATCTCTTCTTTGATTCGATTGCTTCTTTTGCAGAGAAAATGAAGTTGGCTCTGGAGAAGAAGGACTCGGACCTCGCCGCCGCGCAAAAAGCAGCTCAAGATAAAACTGCTCTCGCAGACCAGAAGCTTGCTTCAATCGGAACGTTGGAAGGGGAGGTGAACAAACTGAAGTCTTGTCTTAATGAAGCTAACCGCGAAGTGACCAGTCTGAAGAAGGACAAGGTTGTCCTGAATGAAAAGTTGGAGTCTACAATCCACAAGAGGAATGACACGGAAGCTTATTTGAGGACTCTTGCCAAGAAGCTCTATCTTACGCTGGAAGGTATTTCTTTTAACCGACTGTGTTGATGCTAGCGATCAGATTTTGCTCGGTCGATTCACTAATTTCTGGCTGCAGAATTCTGCCAAGACTTCGATGAGGAAACTGGAAAAGTCGAGACGGGTCTGGACCCTATCGCTTCCCCATTCTACAATGAGACTGCAATAAATGTGCTCCGACTGGAGTCTCGTATTGCCAGCGCCACAAGCTACCTCGTGCGCCTGAAGGAGGTAGTCTCCCGAATCGACTCATCGCTTTGCCCGAGGGCGACACTCCAAAATGACCTGGAATCCTTGATGACTCGACTAAACGAGATCCCTGACCGAGTGCAAGAATGGAAGAAATCCTCTGCCCGATGTGGTGTTGACGTGGCGCTGTCCTTGGTGCGAGTCCATTGCAAGGAAGCTTGTGAAGACAAGCTGGCTGCGATCAAAGTTGCCAACACCAAAAAGCATGACTTCCAGTCCTTCATGGAGACTTTCATTGATGCCGCCACTCGGATTGCTGATGGAATCAACCTGGACTCATTCGTGGAGCATGCCAGCCCTCCTCCAGCCGAGTGAACAAACTTATGAAACTTGAATCTGCTTTAAATTTGCCTCGGAATGCCGAGTGATTGCTGTAACCATTGAACTCCTTCGGGCTTGGTGCCCGAGTACTTTGGATTTGCTGCTTGGAAATTTTATGATTTATCTGAATTTGGTTTATCTCTGAATGTGCTTGCGTTTGCCTTCGAATGGACTTTGCTCACTGCTCGGAACACTTTGTCATCCTTGCGGATAGGGATGGAGTGGACGTTGTACTTGTGTCGTAGCTCCGAAGGAGAAGGTTGTAGTCGACCTGCACCTCGTCATCCTTGCGGATAGGGATGGAGCGGACGTTGTACTTGTGTCATAGCTCCGAAGGAGAAGGTTGCAGTTGACCTGCACCTTGTCGTCCTTGCGGATAGGGATGGAGCGGACGTTGTACTTGTGCCGTAGCTCCGAAGGAGAAGGTTGCAGTCGACCTGCACCTCGTCGTCCTTGCGGATAGGGGTATGTTTCAAACTTAGGCGAGTACTGGACTGCAGCTAAGCCCCCGAGTGGGAGGATTGCTCTCCACTCGGTAGGATTTTCTTCAAACTTAGGCGAGTGCTGGACTGCAGCTAAGCCCCCGAGTGGGAGGATGGCTCTCCACTCGGTGGGATTTTTTTCAAACTTAGGCGAGTACCGGACCGCAGCTAAGCCTCGTAGTGAGAGAACTTAGGCGAACTTAGTACATGTTTATTATTCATGCAAGAATTGTATTAACCGAAAACTTAGTACATGTGTGAATACATAGACAAAACAAAGTGACCCTAGTATGCCTCTGTTTGACTAGTTCGTTTATCAAAGATGGTTATGTTTCCTAACCATAGACATGTGTTGTCATTTGATGAATGTGATCACATCATTAGGAGAATGATGTGATGGACAAGACCCATTCGTTAGCTTAGCATTATGATCGTTACAGTTTCATTGCTACTGCTTTCTTCATGACTTATACATGTTCCTCAGACTATGAGATTATGCAACTCCCAAATACCTAAGGAACACCTTGTGTGCTATCAAACGTCACAACGTAACTGGGTGATTATAAAGATGCTCTACAGGTGTCTCCGTTGGTGTTTGTTGAGTTGGCATAGATCGAGATTAGGATTTGTCACTTTGTGTATCGGAGAGGTATCTCTGGGCCCTCTCGGTGTAACGCCCTTGATGCGGCTATATCTCCCACGTGTCGAAGCATGACTTAGAGGCATAACCGCATTGAAAACAATGTCGCAAGTGAGGTAATCTTCACACAACCCATGTAATACATAAGGGAAAGAGATACATAGTTGGCTTACAATCGCCACTTCACACAATACATGAATAAAGCATTACATCATCCAAATACAATCAAGGCCCGACTATGGAGCCAAAAATAAAGAAGACTACCCCAAATGCTACACAGATCCCAGATCGTCCCGACTGGGCTCCACTATTGATCAACTAGAACAAAACAACACAAAGGACAAGTTCTTCATTGAGCTCCTCCTGAGCTTGGTTGCATCATCTGCACGGACTCATCGGCACCTGCAAGCTGGTTTGGAAGTATATGTGAGCCACGGGGACTCAGCAATCTCGCACCCTCGCGATCAAGACTATTTAAGCTTATGGGTAAGGTAAAGGTATGAGGTGGAGCTGCAACAAGCGACTAGCATATATGGTGGCTAACATATACGCAAAAGAGAGCGAGAAGAGAAGGCAAAGCACGTTCGAGAAATCTATGATCAAGAAGTGATCCTATAGCAACCTACGCCAAGCATAACTCCAACACCGTGTTCACTTCCCGGACTCCACCGGAAAGAGACCATCACGGTTACACACGCGGTTGATGCATTTTAATTAAGGTCAACTTCAGGTTTTCTACAACCGGATGTTAACAAATTCCCATCTGTCCATAACCGCGGGCACGACTTTCGAAAGTTCAAATCCCTGCAGGGGTGTCCCAACTTAGCCCATCACAAGCTCTCACGGTCAATGAAGGATATTCCTTCTAGCGGGAAGACCCGATCAGACTCGGAATCCCGGTTACAAGACATTTTAACAATGGTAAAACAAGACCAGCAAAGCCACCCAGATGTGCCGACAAATCCCGATAGGAGCTGCACATATCTCGTTCTCAGGGCACACTGGATGAGCCAGACGTCGGGTGGGCCAGCCCAGAGTTGCCCCTGGTAGCTCCGGACATCGCTCAGTTTGGACCAACACTCAGAGGAGCACTGGCCCGGGGGTTTAAAATAAAGATGACCCTTGAGTCTGCAGAACCCAAGGGAAAGAAAAGGCTAGGTGGCGAATGGTAAACCAATGTTGGGCCATGCTAGAGGAGTTTTATTCAAGGCGAACTGTCAAGGGGTTCCCATTATAACCCAACCGCGTAAGGAACGCAAAATCCGGGAACATAACACCGATATGACGGAAACTAGGGCGGCAAGAGTGGAACAAAACACCAGGCATAAGGCCGAGCCTTCCACCCTTTACCAAGTATATAGATGCATTAATTAAATAAGATATATTGTGATATCCCTACAAGTAAACATGTTCCAACAAGGAACAACATCTCCATGTTCCAACAAGGAACAAACTTCAATCTTCACCTGCAACTAACAACGCTATAAGAGGGGCTGAGCAAAGCGGTAACATAGCCAAACAACGGTTTGCTAGGACAAGGTGGGTTAGAGGCCTGGTTCAACAATATGGGAGGCATGATAAGCAAGTGGTAGGTATCGTAGCATAGGCATAGCAAAAGAGCGAGCAACTAGCAAGCAAAGATAGAAGTGATTTCGAGGGTATGGTCATCTTGCCTGAAATCCCGCAAAGAAGAAGAACGAGTCCATGAAGAAGATAATTAGATGTAGACGAACGGGTCCTCACAAACGCGACGTTATCGGAACCAACCCGAAGAAGCAAACACCGGAAAAGAAAGCACACAACATAGTAAACAACCAACACATGAACATGGTATGATATGCGAGATGCGGTATGCGATGCATATGCATGATTTGACAAGGAATGATTGAACCTGGCCTCAACTTGGAAATCCAAGAGTGCCACTGGAAAGGTGAGATGATTTCGGTTGAAATTGATATAAAGATCACCGGAATCGGATGCATGGTTTGGAAATGGCAAGCGAAACAAATATGGCACCGGTCTGCGATAAACAACAAGAAGCCATCTAAATGCGTCAAGATAATTATGCTACAACACTCAAACATGGCAACAAAATACATGGCAGGGATCCACTCATAATGCTTGACAAAAAATGAACACTGAGCTACGGCCAATTCATCCATTAACAGGTTCAAACAAGCATGGCAAAAGTGCAAACGGTAAACAGATTTCAGACTTAGTGAAATTAACACAAGCCTGGAATTTCAGATCAGGTAGCACACTTTAGAGCATGAAAACTATATGCTACAGGAACTTAACATGGCAAAGAAAAGCATGGAATGGAGCTACTCAAAGCGCTTAACAAAAGTCCCTTAGTGACCTTGAGCCAAAAGGGATCAGCAAATACAATTGCAAGCATGTGAACATGGCAAAAACATAATCAGATCTCAGACTAGGAGAAAAACTGGAACATGCAAATCTGTTAACGATTAGGCATGTTTACGAGCTCGATGCACTTACTACAGAGCAAGGCATGACAATCTAAGCATACACCCATCAAGAATACATATTGTATAAGCTAGACATGGCAAGAACAACAACATATCATGCACGGATCAACTACAACATCCTCGGCAAAATCGCTAACAAGTAGACAATCTGCCCAGATTCACGAAATAGCAAAAGTAGAGCTCGATTGACTCCAGCTACGTTGCTCCATAATTGCAAACAAAGGCATGGATGGATAGAGCACTACAAGATTAACAAAACATCCTTACTGATCATCCTCAAAAGAGGCACGGATCACTAGGAAACAACATGAACATATGGCATATTGATAAAGACACATCAAGGACTTACTGGAATTGCTAAGTCCCTAAAATCTGCATTAACGAATGCACTACTTTGCAAGCTTGTGCTAGTCACCACGCATAAAACAAAAATACATGGCAAGCACCTCTGCAAAGATGGCAAAGCATATAACAAAACTCGTGTAGAGCTCAGGAACATATCATGCACACATTAAACATGGCAAAAATGACAAATAGCTATTTGGTGCAGCAGATCTGACAATAAACTCAAATAGCACTCTTCCAACAGCATTTTGGGCATCAAGATGAGCTCAAATGAAAATGATGCAATGAGATGAAATGATGTACTCTCCGAGACGAACATTTTGGTATGCTACACGCATGAATCGGAGCTATGGATGCAAAGTTACGACATGATGAACATGGGCATTTGAAACATGGAAATATCGGGGACTTGGAAGAAATATAGACCTCTCCCAGATCTAGGGTTGGCAGGAAATCCGAGGCACGGACGGAATTCGCCGGAGCACGACTGGAGACAGCGACGACGGTGGCCGGAAGACGCGGGATCTCGCCGGAGATGGCGGATTCGGGCCGGATCTCACCGGATCCGGCCGGATCCCGGCGCGGGGCGACGTAGGAAGGACGGCGGCGGCCGTGGCGCGGGGTAGGCGCGGGTGGAGTACGAGGCGGTGGCGCACTCTGGCAAGGTCGTCGCCGGGCGGCGGGCGGCGCACGGCGGCCGGCGCTGAAGGCGAGCGGCAGCGTGGGGCTCGGGTGCCCGCGGGTGGCGGCGGTGGCGTCCCGGGCCCCGGCGGGCCACGGCGGCGGGGGAGGCGTGGAGACACTTGGCGCGAGGCCATTGGTGCGGACGGCGGCGGTGGGTTTGTCCGGCCAGGTCCGGACATGTCCAGCGCGGCGTGAGGGAAATTTAGGGTTAGAGGAAGGGGAACACCCGGGATTTTTCGTGGGGGATCTTTATATAGGGGTGGAAGGAGCTAGGAGAGTCCAAATGAGGTGCGGTTTTCGGCCACGCGATCGTGATCGAACGACCGAGACGATGGGGGGGTTTAAGTGGGTATTGCGCCACTTTGGAAGGGTGTTGGGCTGCAACACACACGAGGCCTTCTCGGTCCCTCGGTTAACCATTGGAGCATCAAACGAAGTCCAAATGGTACGAAACTTGACAGGCGGTCTACCGGTAGTAAACCAAGGCCGCTTGACAAGTCTCGGTCCAATACGGAAATGTTTAACCCCCACACACGAGAAGAAGGTAGAAATGACCACCGGAGGAGAACGGAGTGCCGGAATGCAAAACGGACAACAGGGAAAATTCTCGGATGCTTGAGACGAACATGTATGCAAATGAAATGCACATGATGACATGATATGCAATGCATGACACGCAAGCAATGACAACGCAACAACAACGAATAACTGGAGGACACCTGGCACATCGGTCTCGGGGTGTTACACTCGGTAATGCACATCACTATAAGCCTTGCAAGCATTGTGACTAATGAGTTAGTTGCGAGATGATGCATTACGGAACGAGTAAAGAGACTTGCCGGTAACGAGATGGAACTAGGTATTGAGATACCGACGATCGAATCTCGGGCAAGTAACGTACCGATGACAAAGGGAACAACGTATGTTGTTATGCGGTTTGACCGATAAAGATCTTCGTAGAATATGTAGGAACCAATATGAGAATCCAAGTTCCGCTATTGGTTATTGACTGGAGATGAGTCTCGGTCATGTCTACATAGTTCTCGAACCAATAGGGTCCGCACGCTTAACATTCTGTGACGATTTGTATTATGAGTTATGTGATTTGATGACCGAAGTTTGTTCAGTGTCCCGGATGAGATCGGTGTAGCGACCCGACCCGAATGGATCAAGTCTCTGTGCTTAAGTGTCATCCCTGGATCAGTATGCTGACACACACAATACTTGAGGATTTATAACAGAGGTAAATCACATGTAAAAGTAACGTAAATACTATTACCTCAATCCAAAATAGCGGAAGTAACAAGGTTGTGGATTCCCATCAACACCAACAGCAAAGTTGAGTGTAGAAATCGTAACCCTAACGTATCACTTACTCGTCGTAAGATAATCCTGCAACATGAGACATTGCAGCCACAAAGGGCCAGTACATTGAATGTACTGGCAAATTCACACCATAGAGAATGATGAACAATGGCTATCACTACATGCTTATATGGCTGGTGGAAAAGCTCTATGGTTTTAAGGTTTTTGCGAAAAGCCAATTTTTCCCTACTGCAAAGGAATAAATTTTATTTAACTATCATGGTGGTTGTTGAACATTGAGAATGGTTGATAGCATTCTCAATCCCAATTAAGTAACATCATTAAACCCAACAATATTCATTTAAAGTAACGTGATGAGATCAACAGGATAATCTAAGAACTAGATACTCAAGATGTCCATAACCGGGGACACGGCTAACCATGATTAGTTTATACACTCTGCAGAGGTTTGCGCACTTTTCCCCACAAGACTCGATCTCCTCCATTGGATTTCTCACACTACATGGTGTTTGAGAAACGGATGACCGAGACATAGTCTTTCAGAAGCGTTTGCACCTTACGATGGGTAGACCGTACCACCTACAACCCCTACATTTGCTAGTCTACCACTGTAAGAGTTCGCACGACTTAATCAACTATGCTAGAGCCCATAATAGCTTCTGGCTGCACACGGAAGTTTCTAGCATGAATAATCTTATGATCCCTTTGAGCTTGGGTGGCGGACCGTAGGATGATCACACGGTATATCCCCGGGATCTCCTAGGACAACACTGGTATATCCCCAGGTGTCCGGGCAAGTCCACTGGTATATCCCCAGGGTGCCCCTAGCAATCCACCCAGATGTGTATTTAAGTTGCCACCTTAAGTTGAACCATTAAATAACAATCTCACATATGTCATGGATTTCACCATACCCAAACCACGTCTACGAGCATAGCATAGCAATATAAGCAACGCGTAGAAGTAACTCCCAAGGGTTTGATAGTAACAGGGCAATAGGTTCCTACCTCAGTAACTACTTCCCAATACCCACATGTTATCAATCCTACTCATGCAATGTTTGAGGGTTGAAACTAATGCATAAAAAGCGGGTACGAAAGGGATATGCTCAAAGTGTGAACTTGCCTGCAATGTTGATGAAGATGATTTGCACTCAAAACTCTTGATAGATCTACTCATCTCACTCCGGTCAATCTATCGTAAGCATGCAATAGTAACCACACATAAGCAATCACTCAAAAGATCAGAAAGAACGAAGAAGACGATTCAGAAAACATCAAACCAAGCAAATAACTCTTGCAACATAAAACAATTTCTAACAGTACCAAAATTTTGTGATTTTGGCCTTATCAGAAAGTTTAGGTCAAGAGCTTCGATTTGCAAAAAGAATCAACTCAAACAGAGCTACGAAACTCAAGTTATGATTAAACGAAGTTTGAATTCCAATCTGATCTAATTCAAATTTTAAAACTTTCAAAAACATGTTTGAGTTTGATTACTGGATAGAGGGGATCATAACGAAGACGTGAGCGTAGGTTTCGTTGGATTTGGATAAACGGGTGAAAAGTTATAGTCGTTTGAAGTACAGGGACTAATCTGTAAATAAAATATTCACAAACGGGTCCCTGGTAGAAAACTAAAAATAAAAAGAAAAAGAATAAATACCGGACGTTCGTTACCGAACGCTAACGAACGAAAACCGTTCGCTACAAACCCTAAACTAGCGAGCGTTCGCTATATAACTAAACCTAATAAAAAAATAGATCTAGGTTTTCTAAAAAAATCGAAAACGAATAAAAATAAACCGGGGAGGTTCGCGGTTTATACCGGGTGGGTTTTCATCGAAAAACCGGCGGTTTTCGGCGGTTAGCAGCGGGAGTGAGCTCCGGCGACGGCAGCAGCGGCACGAAGCGGCTCCGGC
>NC_041386.1:340024869-340142674 GCF_002162155.2 Triticum dicoccoides
CGGCGCGGCAGCGGGCGGAGGTCCGGTGGCGGCGCGAGGCGAGGGGCGGCGGGGCTACGGTGCGGCAATGGCGGCGGTCTGCGCGGAGGCGGGAGCTCTGGCGAGGGCGGCGGTTGCGGCGGGAGAGGAGAGAAACGGGGCCCGTGGCCGGTATTTATGGAGAGGAGGGCAGCTTGGGCGAGGGGCAAGGCAAAGGCGGCGGCGGAAGGCGTCCGGCTCGGCCACGACAGCGGAGGCGGCGTGCGGTTGCTGGAGTCCGACGGGAGGTCGGGGGCGAGCGGCGCGGTGCGCTAGGCTGGGCTTGGCCTGTTGGGCCGGCCCAGTTCGGCGACGGAGGTTTTTTTTAAAGAAAACATTTTCCAAACAATTTAAAAATATAAACAAATTAAATGAAAATATTATATAGGCATATAATATATCAAAATTTTCAGAAAAAGATTTTCTACAAGATGAACATTTTCCTAGCATTAAATAAATTTCACACCAATTCAGATAATTCAAAGAGTGCTACTGGTCTAATAAAATCCAATAAAAATCATTTTAAAAAAACCAAAATGATTTCAAATTAATTTTTCTCCAATTTTCTAATGTAGGGAATCATGTTACCCTATTTTCCATATATTTTATTTCTTGGAGAAAAATAATTTGAATAAAACCCAAATAACTCCAAATTAAAATTAATTTCCAAAAGGACTTTGAATTTGATCCTTGAAACTCCCAACTCATATTTCATAATTTGAAGAAGTCATTTTATCTTCACTCGTGAAAATCATTGAGTTGCATAAAGTTTCAGAATTGGGAAAATATTTTCCCTACTGAAATTCAAATATTTTCAAACATCCCATTTCATTTAAAATAAATGGAAGAAGTCATGTCATCTTCTCTCCAGGGTTTTGTGATGAAAAGTATTTGAATTCACGGAGATCAAAACGCAAATATGAGAGTTTGGGAAAGTCCTTTTATTCCCTCTCATTTAACTTTCAAAAAGTTTCGAATTTCACAGAATCAATCAAACAATCAATCAAATTTATCTATTTATTATAACATTCCAAAATTTAGAATTTTGGGATGTTACAATCGGTGACATGACGAGGAGTCTCGAAATGGTCGATATGTAAAGATCGATATATTGGAAGGCTATATTCGGACATCAGAAAGGTTCCGAGTGATTCGGGTATTTTTTCGGTGTACCGGAGAGTTATGGGAATTCGTATTGGGCCTCATGGGCCATATGGGAAAGGAGAGAAAGGCCTCAAGGGTGGCCGCACCCCTTCCCCATGGACTGGTCCGAATTGGACTAAGGAAAGGGGGCGCCTCCTTCCTTCGTTCTCCTTCTCCCTTCCCTTTTTCCTATTCCATGTGGGAGGTGGAATCCTACTAGGACTAGGGAGTCCTAGTAGGACTCCACACTTTGGGCGCGCCCTATGAGGGCCAGCCTCCTCCTCCCTCTATCCTATATATACATGGCCAGGGGCACCCCATAGACACACAAGTTGATCATTGATCCCTTAGCCGTGTGCGGTGCCCCCCTCCACCTGATGAGGACATGACTACCTTGGATACGACCAAAAATATTGCATACATGTACATTTGTGAGGTGATTTCTAATGGAAACTATGCGATAATTTATTTATGTCATCCAGAACAAAAATACTTCACACATTTTTGTGTTTTGTCTAATTGCAGGTGTATGGGACATTTGTACAATCCACATATGAAGATAAGGGAAAAGGAGAAGTTTAGGTTCTGTTCAAAAAGTCCTCTCACGTCACTTTTGGGCCAAAAGAAGATAGAGTCCAAGTCTCTCACGTTCTGGATTCAGATTCGGACTGCACAAACATACCTAACTCAAAACGTAAACAACATTTTCATACGGACTCTGAATTGGGTGATTCTTTTTTTTTGGAAAGTAGATTTCGTGCTCTTTCCAACCCAATTGGAATCACCTTCAAATTCGTCCTGAGCATTGAGATATCTACGAAACAATCTGACGCTGCCGCAGAATCCGAGTCAAACAAGAAGTCCAAAGGTGTTGCACCACCTCCACTTGGGCCCATGAGCCTTGTACGACCTAGGGTTAGTTTTAGGCTGCCTTGAGACGTCCTTCCACCTCCTTGGCCGCCACCCCTTGCTCCTATATAAGTAGATCCATCTAGTAGCTTTTTCCTTGGGTTTTATTTAGTTAAAAGTTAGCCATCGCTGCAACTTCGTGTACTTCGTTTGTGTCCAACGACCAGACCAGGACCGCTTAAGAAACCCCAGTTAATTAATACATCATCCATATTCGCAATATTCAGATTGCTTAATCATATTCTTGCTTGTTCTTCGATTGATTGCAGGAATAGACCTTCGGGTCAGGTTGATCGTGCTCCGGCGTGGTCAATAACCTCTCGGAGTTGGTTTAGCGATTGCTAAGGCGCAACGTCGTTGCACGTTTGTAGTCGGATCATCAAAGTCGTCTCCACTAAATCGATAGTTATCATCTCATCGAAAGAACGGGACACCCTCGCCTCTATCACCACCATAATCCACCTCGGTCATATCATCGTAGTGCTTAGGCGAAGCCCTGCGACAGTAGCATCATCGTCACCGTCATCATGCTGTCGTGCTGATGAAGCTCTCCCTCGACACTCTGTTGGATCGTGAGTTCGTGGGATATCACCGAGCCAAACATGTGCAGATCGCGGACATACCGTACCTTTGGTGCTAGGATCGGTCGATCGTGAAGACGTACGACTACATCAACCGTGTTGTCATAACGCTACCGCTTACGGTCTATGAGGGTACATAGACAACACTCTTGTCTCTCGTTGCTATGCATCACCATGATCTTGCGTGTGCGTAGGAAAATTTTGAAATTACTGCGTTCCCCAACAATATCCTGGTAGTAGTACTGGTAGAATTGAGATTTAATGCACTTTCTTCCCCATCTTTCACTCTTGTTCTTCCTCCTCTCTTCCCCATCATCGGCCGCACACCATTTCCCCCTGCTCACTGCTCGCCCGCGAGCGCCATCTTCCTTGGTAGCTCGCGCGTACCATATCCCCCCGCTCACTACTCGGCCACACATGCCTTCTTCTTCGCTCGCCCGCCCGAATCCACTTCCCCGCTAGCTCGCAAGCACCGAAAACCCCAGTCACTCAGCGCCCTAAAAAAACTATGGCAGAACCGACTGACACGCAGAGCCACGATTCGAGTTCCATCCCTGATGTTCTCTTGGAGCAGATCTGTAATCGTATGGACCTGCTCAGCACCGTCCGTCAGGCCGCATGTTCGGTGTCTTTGTACCATCTACTCATCTGCTGCCGGCCTGCTCTTTTCAAGACACCCTGCTTGCTGATGCCCGATCCTTGCAAGTGGCCCAGACACCGACTTGACGATCCTACGGAGGTTGCCATGGTGCCCCTCGACATGCTACCACTACCCATCCAACTGTCCTCGCATGAAGGCCAACTAGATCGTCCTCATCCACCAATTCGGTAGTCTGTGGTGTCTCGTGGATATCTACACCCAGCGAGAGATCACCCTTCCATTGTTGGATACCGTCGCCATCGAGCCTCGCGGCCCGCCGAACACTCCTGCCTACTACGCATGAGACGCGTCGAGCTCTTGGCTGGACCTCTGTTTGCTGAAGGTTGTAATCTTCCAAGTGCCCACACCATCACAAGACTACATGGATTACAAGCTCATTGTTGTGTTCAACATGGGATTAGTCTATCTGGAATCCGGTCGCCATACATGGTTATGGCTCATCGTCGATCCTCTTCACCCAACATTTCTGTCTCATGCTATAGTGCATGATGGCATCGTTTATGCGGTCGACGCACAGATTGGCTGCCTATACTGGTGGAATCTATCATCGTGTAATTGTTCTATCTCATCTCATATTTACCTTAAGAATATGACTGCCTGTTCATTGTTACAAATTTAGAATATATGGTATGTGTATAACCACATCATTGTTATATGTTCCTCTCATTTCCTAGATTTTAATGACCACACATGTTATTGTTAGAGTTGATATGAGAACAATTGGCATCTAATGATTGTGAGAATAGATATTATGAGTATAACCTCATGATTGCTATATGTTACTCTCATTTCCAGGATTTTTATAACAACGCATGTTATTGCTTAGAGTTGAGATGATAACTGTAGTAAGTGCTATGGTAGAATATGAGTAGGTCCTGTCATATATGTTTTCCTCTCATTGTTACATGATGTTTGAACCATGATATATTGCTAGACTAGCAATGTGCGCGTGTGTTGCAACGGATCCAAAATAGAATAATACATGTTCACAAACTTGAAAGAAAAACACTATAGTTTGGTGTATATATCACTAAAAATATACTCGTTTTAGGTTTCACTCAAAATATATTCCTTGTGGCTGTTTTGATGAGGTGGGGGAGGGATGTGGTTGGTTCCAAGATACTAAGGGGTTTCTGCGAATGGGAGCAGAGGAGTGGGGTCTTGTTGCAAAAATGCCACAACTTACATCATAGTCGTTAGATGCAGATCTGATGGTCAGAAATGACGGATGGCAGACGCAACATCATCACTAACTGAGTCTTTTATAGGAGTAGAGAATATGAAAGCCATTGGCTTATTTTTATAACTTGGGGTATGATTATGACCACGGCATTGCAATTCTCTGTCTATGACATGTGTCACTGTTATAATAATCTTAATTCCACACATACTCTGAACATGATTGTTTATTTTTGTCCTTTTGGTCTCCAATTTGAATTGTTGCAGTAGACGCAAATGCGCTGCAGTCATGATTCCAGGACCTGGAATCATACCAGCCGGTGGGTGGTGGTTTATCGCTCACCCACCTAACGACGGTCATTTGATGCTCATTTGCACGTACCAAATAGACCAAACCATTTCATCACACCACATGCAGTACAATGCCTGGGGCGTCCGTGACATTGATGGCTATGGACGCTTCGTGTTCGAGAAATATCCCAGCTCCGCTGGGCCAGGCGTATTCAACTGGAGGCGGGTTTACAGCCTCGGCAACCACTCCATGTTCCTCGGGCTCAATTATCCGATCATCCAACCAATCATTGATCATATCACTAGCGATGATTACCGTGCTATGCAACTTCTATTCGCCAGGGGGAACTGTGTTTACACATCATACCATGGGTTTCATGAATCACCATATCCAGATATTCGTCGACACAGCTTGTTGCCAGATAATCTTCAGTGTGTGAAAGGAATCAGGCTTCCATGCGATGGATGGCTTTTGCAAACCCGACATGCGGCGATGTGGTTAATGCCAACAGCAAATATGCACAACTTGATTTGTACTGATATCTAGACTGAGCCATGTATCCTGCTGTTGTAGCATGACCCTCTTTTGTTGGATATTATGTATTGTTGTTAGTTTTAAGAACTCCTCTGGTTTGAAGGATAGATACCTTTCTGGAATCAAGTGCAACCTAACTCACCTGCGTAGGATGTACTGATAATGATGATGGATATATATACGTATATATATACGTGTATATATATATATGTATGCATATATATATATATATATATATATATATATATATATATATATATATATATATATATATCAATTAGGCTTCTAGTGTGTACTTGTTGGTGAAAGTGTTGTCCAATGGGCATTATATTGTGTATTACTCATGTAGCCTACAAAGTCTGTCGCATAGTCTTGTAACTTCTTACCCCATTTCTAAATTTGTACTGGTCCTCTATATCGTATATTGCGCTACTCGCACTACTACCTCCCTCCTGGTTTACTGGTCCCCTTCGTAATTTGTGTCAAATTTTGACCATAAATTTCACTAACTAAATGTTAATGCATGTCACAAAAAATTATATCATTTTATTCATATTTGAACATAGTTTCCAATGGAAAAAATTTCGGTGACATGCATTGACATTTTGTTAGTTAAACCTATGGTTAAAATGTGACACTAAATATGACTAGTAAGTAAAGTACAATAGCAGTACTAGTATACGTCGGTCAAATTACTCATCATGTCCTCACATTGAATTGACGTGACAACACGCTACGCGTGAGGTGACACAAGAATCCCGGTGGCGTGTTCGGGTATTGTGGACTTCAGATGTGGAGTACTACCACTTATCTGTCGAAATCTTTCATCATTCACTTAAAATAGTTGATTTGATCATACATTGAGTATCATATAACTGTAATTAACCGATGCAACTCCAAGAAGGATTGGCCGGTGCTGTCGGCTAGCGTCAAGTTTGATCCCACGGTTCAGGAGCTGGTCGAGCACCTTGAGGCCAAAGTGAGTGCTAACAACGCGAGATCTCACCCTCTCATCGATTTGTTCATACTAACAATCGACAGCGAGCCCGGCATATGCTACACCCATCCTAAGAAACTTCTAGGTAAGACACCGATCGGGCGTCTACTTGCACAAACATATTCCTTTGTTTATAGCTCTATTTTTCTTTTTAGGCGCAGACCTAGTGAAGCAATTAGAATTTTACAGTTAATAAAAAGTGAAACAAGTGACTGCAACATGCCAAAGATGTTATGCAAATGCCAATTGCGTACACTAAAACCTGTATTCGACAATACTGCAGGTATCACACTAAGTGGCCTAAGTAAGATTTCTTCCAGCGCAATTCCAGGGCGTTCAAAAGGGGCACGTGGACGCGTCGCAAGATAGAGTCGGAGTACGACACGCATGTGATGTGGCACAAGACCGGCAATACCTTGCTGCTGATGGTCAATGGCCGGCAGACGGGCATCAAAAAGGTACTAGTGCTGCACACCAACAAGAACTTCGACCATTCCTGCAATAAAAAAAAGAACTTCGATCAGCAGACGACCAACTGGGTGATGCACCAGTACCACCTCGGGGACCTGGAGCAAGAGAAGGAGTGGGAGCTGGTCTTCTCCAAGATTTTCTACCAGACGAACACTAGGGCCAGGACTAAAAAGATTTGAAGTGAGTTTGGTATTGGTACTTGTACTACATTGACGCGCGCAAGTTGGTATTGATGTTAACGATCTTTCGATATGAACTTGGCATTTGCTTCCAACCATCATGCCGAGGGTCGACGTGGATATAAAGCTGAATCATTTGTTTCGAAATGAATTTTCAGGCACCTGATTTATATTTGATGGGTAGCATAAGCACCTGCCGTTCTAATTCCCATTTCTCCAAATTTTTCGAAACAAGTGCATGCACTTATTATCATGATGAAATAACAATATACCTGTTGCATCCCAGTTATCAGTCTGTATTTGCAGAATTCTCTCGTTTATTGAGCAGGTATATTGTTTTTCAGGTTGAGCAAGTTTCACTGGGTTGTAGACTGCCCAGGTTTGGTTTTGTTTTAAACAGGCCTAGCCCATGACGACAACGGGGCACAAAGATCCAGCAGGTATCTGCTGGCCTCTGTCCCGCTAGCATTAGTTATATTTTGTCTTACAACATCCGTAGGCAGTTTTTTTACTGAATCAAACACACAACCCAGTTCTATTTTCCTCTTGAAATGCCATGTCCTACTTCCGTTTTCTAATCTCGACCTATAGTTTTACTAGTTCATATACATGTATCATTATATTGAAAATACATAAATTTCCTTTTCATATTTACATTTCCTTTTCATATTTACATTTCCTTTTCATATTTACATCCTTATTTTTGTTGTTGTTTTCTCTCCCAGTGCTGATTTTTTTACCACTGGCTTTCCCTTAAACCAACTAAATTGTCCCACATCTGGTTTGCTTACAAAAGCAAAATGATTTTTGGAAAATTAATAAGTTCTTAAAAAAATGTATACCATATCGGGATTACAACAGTTTGGACTCCACAGAAATACGCAAAATAAGGTTGAACTTTTTGACCGTAATCCTTGGCAGAAAATGGGCTGTAATAAATTACTTAAGAATTAGCGAATGGGCTGCAAATTATTAAAAAATAGCAAATGGGCTCTATGTTGTCTGCCACGGATTTGGAGGCTGACTTGTGGGCCTACTAAGTTCATGCGTACTCAAGGTTTCTCAAAAAAAGAAACTTAGTCAACAATCGACTCTACCAGCATCAGACCGTTAGGTGTCAATCTAACGGCAATCGTGCTTCTTCAGTCTCTGATCGTCCTGCTCCAGCCACCCAAACCAGCACCGGCAGAACCGCCTACTCCTGCCTCCCGTGGCCGGCTGTGCTGCCGGGCAGGCCTCATGGCCCCACCATACTCACATACCTAGCCTGGCTATCCCTCTACTCACCCACGCCTCCTGTTATTTTCCGGCGATGGCAGCCGAACCAGTCAACCATCGTACTCCCCACCGCATGGGCAGCCACTGCCGTGTCTTCCCTGGCTCTGTGTCGTTCCCTTTGTAGGCCTTGCCATCGTCCACCGCCCTGGTGCTCTCGACACGACGGGTCAATGAACAACATTCATCGAAAGTGGATTGTACGTGGAGAGGCTGACAGCTGGGACCATGGCCGCACACAAGGAAATGCCTCCTTATTACGCGCAAAATAATGATTCCTCCACCTGACATCTGGGACCAACCGAAAAGGCCTCTGTATTTCACGAAAAGAATGTTCCAGCCACTGACAGCTCGGACCCACCATCTATATCTTCGCACGCAAGGAAGTGCTTCCTTATTACACAAAAAAATTAATACTCCCCCTGCTAGCTAGGACCCAGCATAATGGGAGGCTGACTTGTGGGCCTACTAAGTTGGCACGCACAAAGGGCTTTGTCAACTTAGTCAATATGAATGATTCGAGCTCCAGTGACCATACGATGTCTATCCAACAACTGTAGTGCTTCTTCAACCTCTGGTCTTCTTGCTCTAGCCACCCAAACAAGCGTTGGCCGTGCCGCCTGCTCCTGCCTCCCATGGTCGGCTGTGCTGCCACCGCTGGCCATGCCATCCCTCTATACTCACCCACACCTCCTGTTATTCTCCGGCGATGGCAGCCTCACACTGCAGCCAAAGTAGTCAACCCACGTACTCCCCTCCACGTGGGGATCCACTGCCGCGTCTTCCCCAGCTTCACGTCGTCCCCTTCCTAGGCCTCACCGTCGTCCACCGCCCTGGTGCTCTCTGCGTAGCATGGTCAATGTGGTTAACGAACGACTTCCATCGAAAGAGTACTGTACGTGGAGAGGCTGACAGATGGGTCCACGGCCACAGCAAGGAAATGCCTCCTTATTACGCGCAAAATAATGATTCCTCGACCTGACAGCAGGGACCCACCGGATGGGCCACAGGTATTTCGCGAAAAAAACATTCCCCCCTGACTGCTGGGACCCACCAGCTACATCTTCGCTCACAAGGAAGTGCGTCCATATTATGGGCAAAAAAATTGATTTGCCCCCTCACTACTGGGACCCACCAGCTACATCTTCGCACGCAAAGTAGTGCCTGCCAGTCGGGACCCACCTGGTCGAAGCATACGTAGTGTTGTCATTCTGGTGGCGAACATGTACGTACATACCGGTCGATCGATCTGTCTTTAGGCTGCAGCGATGAACCATGGCCATGTAAGGAAGGGCACGTGTCGTAGTAGAGGCGCGCACGTAGCATGTACACGTAAGTATAGCGGCTAGGGTGCAAGAAATAGATATGGCCACATACGTACATACGGGCGGGGTCTCGAACGCCTACTCGCGCATATATATACGGACGGCCAGGGCTTGTGTACATGGAGAGGCAACGGACGGCAGCAACGGCGTCCTGTTCATCGGGGAGCGAACCGGCTGGGTTGGAACGGAGAAACAGCATCCTGTTCATCAGGAGGCAACTGACTAGGTCGGAATACGTCGTGTTCATCAAGAGCCAACCAGCTTGGATGGAACAGCCGATGGAAATGAGGCCTGGCGTACTGCAGAATGGAGGAAACGACCTTGTGTTTGACCGGCCACGGTGGAAACGGGATCCTATTCATCAGGAGGGGTGTGGCGTACCGCAAAACGGAGGAAACAGACCTCCTACGGTCAAAACGGGGTCCTGTTGATCGGGAGGGGTGTAGCGTACCGTAGAACAAAGGAAACAGACTTGTGTTCGAGCGCTACGGTCGAAACGGGGGTCCTGTTCATCAGGAGGGGTGTGGCGTACCGCAAAACGGGACTCCACGAGATACTGTTCATCTCCACCGTCGACCTCCTCCAGCCTCCACTGGCTCCTGTTCATCCACCGCCGACCTCCTCCGGCCTCCACCTATGACTATTCATCCATGGGCTCATGTTCATCTAGCCTCCACCGTGCGCTCCTCCACCGGCTACTGTTCAACCAACCCTCTCCATGGGGTCCTGTTCAACCACCCCTCCACGGGCTACTGTTCATCCAGCCCTCCACCGGCTGCTGTTCAACCAGCCCTCCACCGACCACTATTCATCCAGCCCACCACGGGGTCCTGTTCATCCAGCCCTCCATGGGGTCTTGTTCATCCGCCAGCTCGATGGATCGGGGTACCGTTCATCCAGCGGCAACGGCCTCTACTACCACGGGGTCATGTTCATCCAACCCCCCAGTGGGAACTGTTCATCCAAACCCCCTCAACAATGCACACTGTTCATCAAGGGAAGGAGGCAGCACTGTTCGATCGGCTTCAGTTAGCAGCAGTAGCGAAGGAATCACTCAGGTTCAGTTAACACCAAGGGATCAATCGATTACTCGGGTTCAGTAACGCGTAGCCTGCAGTGCAATTGCTCGGGTTCAGTTAGAGCCCAATGCCTCGTTCTGGTTCAGTTAGAGCCCAACGCCTCGCACACACGCGCGTACGTATGAGAGAAATGCGCATCGCTCGTCCCCCGACCACCCACCATAACCGGGAACTCCTCGATATTTCCCGTGCCCTCGCTTCTACCACGGTTTTTTCCGTCATGGACCGCCCAAAGAATGTCATGCAGCTGTGTCTCTGGAACGCCCAGGATGAAAAGCCCATTTTCTGTCATGATTTTTTTATCATAGAAGTAGGACCCCACCACATCTATGATGATACTGGGTTTTGTCACAATTATCGTCATAGAAGTGTCATAAGTATGACAGAAAAAATTTCGTTCGGCCCAAAATGTCACAGATCTGTCTTTTTTTGTAGTGTAACTAGGTGAGCGGCGGTGGGCGGGATCTTCCCATACTGCGACAGCGAGTAGTTCGCGTAGGCCCTACCGCGCCGGAGCTTGGTCAGAGAAAACGGCGGGTACCATAGATCGGGATGTGCTGCCTCAGCGCCGTTGAGCAGAGAAACAATGCACATCCTCCCTTTCCGCTGGCGGATAGGATGTGGCCGGATCAGTGACCAATGGTGAGAGGGGGAGAGAGAGGCCATAGCCGCCTTGTGTGAGATACTCTGAAGAGAGACAAACCCAGGAAGGCAGGCTCCATTGTATATAGTGGAGCACACTACCATTTTCTCAATAAAAATCAGTTTATATTCTGTGTACATGCCACTGAGCGATATAACTTTATTTAAAAATAACGCGCCAACGCATCAAGTCGAACTTTGTTTCGTGCACGCGTGGTACGACCTCCGTAGGTAAACCACCGCTACAAGCGTTCAAATTAGCACGTGGGCTGCCATTTCATACAGAAATGAGCTCCACCGTGTACCCGCGCGGGTGTGCCTAGGCATGAAGCGTGAGTACGTGCACCTATTCTCTTCATGTATGTACACCACCTACGTGGGGTTGTGTGAGAGAGATACAAACATAGAGAGATATAGTCACTGGTAAAGTGATGTGCTAAACAAACGGTTTTTAACCCCTTTCCGCGACGGCATTTGGAACCATCGCAAAGTGAGTGTGGGCGATAGGGGGTTCCTTCCCACACGACCCAGAAATCGTCGAGGATAGGCCCTCCTGGGACCCAGGCTGGGGCCGTGTGCGATCGAGCGAGGCATTGAAACCCAATCATTTCCGTAGGTATTTACACCCCACATGGTGAATCCCAGAAAATCATTTCCGTAGTTATGTACATCCCACATGGTGAATCATAGAAAATCATTTCCGTAGGTATGTACATCCCACACGGTGAATCCCAGAAAAAAAATCCATAGGTATGTACATCCCACACGGTGAATCCTAGAAAAACATTTCCGTAGGTATGTATATCACACATAGTTCTTTGTGTGGAAACATTTGTGCAAGGTGGCCTAACACAAACAATTCACTGCCGGAAGCCGTGTGTGATTGTTAGTTGATCGAACACGCCTACTTTCTAGAAACCGTGCGGGTTGTTTGAGTTCATCGCCAACGGTGCTATCTGAGTAACCGTCTGCAATAGAAAACCCCAATAAGCAGGGTAATTAGCCTATTATTGATAATCCATGTACTAATCAAACTGATATTTCTTATAAAACATGCCAGATATTTCATATCCGTATAAAAGCAACCAGGATTTCATAATTGAATTATACCAGATAGCTTTGGCACTCAGTTACACCATTACACAACAACACCAAGTTTCACATGTAGCATCAAAAACCTTTGGAAAGTAGCATCATACACGGTTAATAGACAGATGAATCTCATCTGGGAAACTGCAGAAGAGGAAGGCAAATATTGAGCCTTTAGTGATGCTGAATGTCCTTTCAACTTTAGGCCAATGGCTATGGATAATTGCCCGCCCAACCTTCGTCCTCTTCAGCAAGACTTCAATATTGTACCGTGGGTGTTGAATGAATACATTCCTCGCCTCTTAACCATGCAGGTGGTTTTAGAGGTAATCATTGGTGAACCTCTTTGAAAAGTACTGAAAACAAAGGTATGAATAAATCGTTGTTGTAAATTTTGAAATGGCGCAAGGGGTAAAAACAAGGTAAAAGAGTTGGTACCATCCTATAGTTGGCTGATGTCTTCTTCATTGTGCAAACAAAGATCTTACTGTTATTCGTCGCTAGTTTCTTCATCCTAACAATCTTTCTGAGTTTCTTGACTTGACTGATATTCATGGACATCTCATTTCCCCATATGCAAAATGGGTCGAATAGTGGGTCTAAGCCTCTAACAACAGGACCAACATGTGCAAGACCAAATTGTAAGAAACCTAAATATTAAAATGATTCCTGCAACTGCACAATAATGTGCTATTAGAAAAAGGACCCTGCTTGAACAAACCTCGATGGTAAACCGCAGTGTCTCCCATTGTTTCCCTGCAACACACATAAGGAAGATCTTGATCAGGTTAACTGAGAGTTGCCATACTGTCAGTAGAATATATATTGAGTACAACCAAATTTGATTGGTGTCTGTCGGATTTCGGGTTCTGGCAAAACCCTTGAGATTCAAACACTGGGGTGCGCATGGAGATCTCCCCCCCTCTAGCTCGCACACTCAACGATCTCAAGGCCTAGCTTCACGGACCCAAAGAACATGAGACACAAGATTTATACTGGTTCCGGCCACTGTTGTGGTGTAATACCCTACTCCACTATGGTGTGGTGGATTGCCTCTTGGGCTGAGGATGAACAGTTACAAGGGAACAATAGCCTCCTGAGGAGAGGTGTTCTTGTGCTTGGTGAACTTGTGTGAGGCTAAGGATGGAATGACTCCGATCCAAGATGAGATGCCCCGACCCAAGACTCGATCCCTAGCTATGGTGGTGGCTAGTCCTATTTATAGAGGCCCTGGTCCTCTTCCCAAATATTATGCGGGAAGGGATCCCCCAACGGCCAATTTCAAGGGGGATAGCTAGTACAAGCTATCCTGGCAAAAATGGTCTTCCCCTGCCAAAGGCTCTCGTGGTGACGCCGTCTTGGGCTCCACAGTGACCTCCATCTTGCCGTCCTGCTGGTCTTAGTCTTGTCGCACCGATACGGAAACCTTTGTCTAATGCCTCGGGACTCCTCGCATGCGCTTGCCCCTTTAGCACCAAAGAGGAAATGAGGACATTGTGCTCACTGGCGCCCGCCTGGTTCCGGTCGTCACGACTTGCGTCACAGGAACCTTGCGAGGTGCCCCTCGCCTTTATCTCTTCGCCCCTCGCGAGCCATCCTGGTGAGGCCGCCCCAGAGAAGGTCTTGCATCATCCGCCTCATGAGGCTTGGCCCCTCGCGAGGGTCTTGGGCGTTTGCTGGTGAAGATGGGCCATACAGGGCCGCTGGAGGAGCCACGTTGCGGGCCGCAGGCAGGCAAGTCTAGGGACCCCATTCCCAGAACGCCGACAGTAGCCCCCGGGCCCAAGGCGCTTGGGCTTAGCTTCGAGGGAAGCCAATAGGCAAGTTCGGAGCACCGCGGCCCCAACAGCCTACGGCCTTGGTCGACGCGTGGCGACTGATTGGACGTGGGTGTCTCCGCTTACCCATGCTCCCTCGACAACTGCCCGACATGATGGGTCATTGCCGCGCGCAGGAAAAAGATCATTATTACCTTAGATCATGGAGGCCGGCGGTTGGCCTCCCCTTGGCTATAAATGGGAAGTGGGGGTGAAGCCCCCATCACCCTTCTTTTCTTTGCTTCTCCCGCGTCTTCTTCTTCCTTGCTCCACCGCCGGCAGTGACGCCCATGGCGCCTATGAAGAGGCTCTCAGCCGCGGAGAAGTGGAAAGCTCGCTAGGAGGGGCCTGGCTCATCACCGCCCAAGAGGGGGCGCGGTCGCCCCCACAAGCACACTGCGACCCCCGCCGCGGCCCCTCGCAGCCGCGGTGGCGCCTCTTCGCGTGGTGGCAGCCGCCTAGATCGTGGCAGCCATGTTGAGGGTTTGAGGCATGTCATGGTTGCGCGGCCTCCCCGGCCGCGCTTCTACTCGACAGAGGTGATGCCGGAGTTCATCGTGTGGTCGGAGAACCCGGCTGACACCTGGCTTCAGCTCCCGTGGTTCTTCGTCGGCAAGCTGTCGTCCGCAGATCCAGGCGGTCTCTGGCTGCAGGTGGACGGTTGCTGCAGCAAGGCTTCATGGGTCGCGGTGGAGGTCTCCATCACGGGCAACGCGGTCCTAGCTCGCGGCTGGAAGACATTCGCCCCCGCGCGCGGGCTGGGCAAGCGGTGTGCCCTCCACTTCAAGTACGACGGTGATGCGACCCTCTTTGTGAGGGTGTTCGGGGAAGATGGTCGCCGTGCCGGGTGCTGCCCCGAGGACAACGATGGCGACGAGGTGCTCGGGCTTGGCGATGGTCATGACAAGGAGGGAGGCAGGCCCAGCCATGTCTCGTCCAGCTACGGCGACTCTTCTTCTGGTGGCAGCTCCAGCAGCGGCGGCTACGACCAGCCGCCGCGCCCGCTTCGAAGGTGTCAGCGGGTCGGCTCGTCGCCGTGCTCCGGTGAAGCGCGAGGGGGGTCTGGCTGAGCTCAGGAGAGTGCCGCGGGCCCGTCCTTGCGACCTGCCGTAGGAGCATGCCCGCTTTTGTTTCGTTCCTCGTTTACTTCCTGCATTAGAGAAAGACAAGTATGGGGCACGTGGGGGCATGCAACAAACTATGATTTCTAGGTTGTCATGCTGTGTTTATCATTCCTGTGATGTGTTGCAACGTCGTGATTTATGCATGTGCGTAGAATGACTTAGCTCGATGCCCCTGAGGTAGATCCCACTTTGCAAGACGTGCATTTCTCCGTACCTAACGAGGATGAACTACGAAAATTTGCTAGGAGATCCGTACCTAGTCCATGCCGTTGTAGCCTGCTGGCTAGCGCGCACCACCTGTGCATGGCCACGACCCAGTGCCTCGCGTCGCAGTACCCGAGGGGCACAGATTGAGGGGGGTGCGCTAGCTTGCGGCTCGAACAAGGGTGCGTCGCGCAAAAAAGACAAAACACTCACGAGGGCACCTGTCCATCCCCCTCGTGAGGGGCGCGAGGGAGGTTACAGGTTAAACAAAGAACTGAAGGCGGAAACAGGGGTAGAAATCGAAGGGACATGATCAGGAAGTGACACCGGAAAGCATATTTCGAATTAAGAGGGACAAGCCAACTGCGGAAAGCAAATGAAAAGTCGTGTCCGGCACCTAGTCTAGGCTTCTTGTCTTCTCGCCAGTGCGGAGGTAAGTGCTGCCACTAGTCGTGGGAGGGAGCCCCCGAGGCCTGAGAGCGGCACTCTTGAGACTCCGGGGCGTGTACAGCCCCACTCATGATTACATGAGAGTGTCATGAGCGGAGATTCTTCACAGGCACTAGGCATTGCTTCACAGGAACTGGGCCTTGCTTCACAGGCATCGGTCCTTGCTTTATGGGTAGAACTTCCTGAGGTGCTGGATGTTCCAGGCGTTCTAGATGGGGACCCCGTCCTGTGTCTCCAGGCGCGCGGCGCCAGGCCTGGAGATGTGGGTGACCCAAAACGGGCCCTCCCACATGGGTGAGAGCTTGTGTAGCCCTTCCCTGGAGAGAACCTGCCTCAGGACAAGGTCACCCACCTCGAGCGTCCCGGAGCGGACGCTGCAGCAGTGGTACCGCCACAGCGCCTGCTAGTACCTCGCAGCTCGGAGCGAGGTTTCACGGCGGCGTTCCTTCCCAGCAGGAGATCCATCCCCCTGCATGGTGTCCTTCCGCGTTTCATCGAACGCCAGGACCCATGCGGAATGATGCTTGACCTCATGTGGGAGAACCTCTTCTGCTCCATAGACGAGGAAGAACAGTGTCTCACCTGTCGGCCTGGTGGCGGTGGTGCGGATGGACCACAGCACGGACTGGAGCTCGTCGTGCCAGCCCCTGCCGCATGCCTCGAGCTTCTTCTTGAAGGTCCTAGTATTGAGACCCCACGGGACTTCTGCGTTGGCACGTTCGGCTTGGCCGTTGCTCCTAGGGTGTGCCACGGAGGTGTAGTAGATCTGCGTCCCAAGGTTAGCACAATATGTTTTGGAGAGATTGCTAGTGAACCGTTGTGCCACGGAGGCGTAGCAGATCTCCTAGAGTGTGCCATGGACGGCTTCCACTTCCACCCAATTGGTGAACTTGTCGATGGCGACATAGAGGTAGCGGTAACCTCCAGGCGCTCGAGGGAATGGACCTAGGATATCCAGCCCCCCGACCCCGAACGACCATGATAGTGAGATAATCTGGAGGCCCTGAGCCAGCTGGTGGATCTGCTTGGCATGGAATTGGCAAGCCTCATGGGACTTCACCAGCTCGGCCGTGTCGTTGAGTGTTGTGGGCCAGTAGAACCCGCTGCGGAAAGCCTTGCCGACCAGGGTGTGCGACGACGAGTGGTGCCCACAGTCTCTGCCATGTATGTGAGCCAGTAGCTCGTTCCCCTGTTCCCTGGAAATGCACCGCAGAGAAACATCATTTGGCCGCTTCCTGTATAGCTCACCGTCCTGAATGCAGTACGTCGTAGCCTGCCGGGTCACGCGCTCCGTGTCTTCCTCCTTCTCCGGCAACGTGCCTTGCATCAGATATGCCTTGAGCTCCTCGATCCAGCACCCCTCCTGAGGCTCGAGTGCTAAGAGGAGGCACGCTCCTGAGGACGGGCCGCAGGCAGGGGCTCCCAAGACTGGCGGCTGAGGGAGCTCCTCCTGAGGTGGCGCTGGCTCCGCAGGCTGAGGTGTTGCTAAAGGCTTGAAGAGTCGTTCCTCGAAGACGCCAGGCTCTTGAGGCAGCCGCTTCGATGCTCTTTTGGCGATGTCATCGGCCTCTTGGTTGGTGCCACGCAGCACATGCTGCAGCTCCAGGCCCAGGAACTGCTTCTCCATTTTGCGTACCTCCATGAGATATGCTTCCATGTGCTCGTCCCTTGGCTCGTACACCTTGTTGGAGAAGTTGACGAGGAGCTACGAGTCTCCCCTGATGGTGAGGCATTTCACCCCCAGGGCCGCCGCCGCCTTGAGGCCCACGATGAGGCCCTCGTACTCTGTGATGTTGTTGGAGACCTCCTCGCCCCGTTGGAAGCAGTGCTGCACGGCGTAGTAAAGTTTGTCCCGAGTGGGCGAGATGAGTACGGCTCCAGCCCCCGCGCCCTGGCACGCGAACGCGCCTTCGAAGTACATGACCCAGCCGTATGGAACTTAATTCCTTAGTAAGAGGGATCGGTTTTTGTGTGCTTCGAGCTCCGGTGTATCAGTCCATTCTACCACAAAATCGGCGAGCGCAGCCCCCTTGATGACCCTGGTTGTGCTGAACTCCAAGTCAAATGCTTGCAGCTCGATGTTCCACTCGGCAACTCTCCCCGCAGCATTGGGGCTCCTGAGCACTCTCTCCAACGGGTAGGCTGAGACGACCTTGATGGGGTGACCCTGGAAGTAGTGGCGCAACTTATGCGAGGCCACCAGGAGCGCAAGCAAGAGCTTCTGAGGAATGGGGTATCGTGCGCTCGCATCTCGTAGCACTATGCTGACGAACTATACTGGGTGCTCGACAATGGTGGGAGAGCAGACGAAGCTTTTGCCTCCCGGGGACTGAGGTGTTTCCTATGAATCTCCAGCTCCTGTGGCTTGACGACTAGCCGGACCAGTCACTGCCTCAGGAACATAGTCTTGGCGGCTTCATTTGGTGAGCCCTTGGCTTGGAGCTCCTCTCTGAGGGCCACCAGCGCCACGCTAGCGAAATGGGGTGTGGAAGACAAGTAGAGTACCAAGGGCTCATGAGGACGAGGCACCATCATCACCGGTGGGCTGTTCAAGTATCTCTTGAGGTCTTAAAATGCTAGGTCGACCTGGGGGGTCCACTCAA
Organism: Triticum dicoccoides; assembly: GCF_002162155.2. Lineage (NCBI taxonomy): Eukaryota > Viridiplantae > Streptophyta > Magnoliopsida > Poales > Poaceae > Triticum > Triticum dicoccoides. Next base: position 340,043,442 of record NC_041386.1, read on the forward strand.
ACGGACCCTTCTTCTTCATCAGCTTGAAGAATGGCAAGGCGCGCTCCCCCAACTTGGAGATGAAGCGCCCCAGCGAAGTCACGCATCCTGCAAGCTTCTGCATCTCCTTGAGGGTTTGTGGCGGGCTCATGTATTCGATCGCCTTGACCTTCTCTGGGTTGGCCTCGATCCCCCTATGAGACACGAGGAAGCCCAATAGCTTGCTCGAAGGGACACCAAACACGCACTTCTCCGGATTGAGCCACAATTCCACCTGGCGCAGGCTCGCGAAGGTCTCCTCCAGGTCTTGAATAAAAGTTCTCGCCTCCTGAGACTTCACCACAATGTCGTGGACATAGGCCTCAGCGTTCCTCCCGAGATGCCGCCCCAAGGCGATGTGCATAAGTCGCTGGAAGGTTGCTCCTACGTTGCGCAGTCCGAACGACATGCAAGTGTAGCAGTATACCTCGCATGGTGTTAAGAAATCTGTCTTTTCCACATCTTCCACTGCCATCTTGATCTGGTGGTATCTTGAGAATGCATCCAAGACGCACAACAGGTCACACTCCGTGGTGGAGTCAACAATCTGGTCGATGCGGGGAAGCGGAAACGGGTCCTGAGCACAGGCCTTGTTGAGGTTGGTAAGTCGACACGCATGCGTTCCTTTCCTCCTTTCTTCGGCACAACGATTGTATTTGCCAGCCACTCTGGGTACCGGACCTCGCGAATGACACCTGCTGCCTCCAGCTTGCGGGTTTCTCGAACGATGAAAGACTGCTTCTCCGTGGATTCTCGCCTCGCCTTCTGCTTTACAGGGCACACATTGGGGCACACCCTCAAATTATGTTCAATTACTCCTCTCGGGACCCCAACTAGCTGCTTGGGCTCCCAAGTGAATAGTTCCTTGTTCGCTCGCAGGAAGTCCACAACTCCTTCTCTTGAGCTGGGGCAAGGTCGGCGGCTATGATAAAGGTATGGCCAGAGGCCCTATCCACGTCAACTAGTATCTACTTCGTCTTGGATTGACCTTGGGTGAACAGATGCTTCTTCTTGGTCGGCGCGGCCCCCTTGGCCCTGGGCATGGCCTTGTCGGTCGGGCAAGCTACTGCCGTGGCCCTGAAGGCTAGCTTGAGGGCCGCCACAGCCTCCTTGGTGACCCGTCCACGGTAAGGACGCCATTGCTTCCTGGCATCTTCATGAGGTTGTAGGCAGGATGGGTCGCCGCCACGAACTGGGCCAGCGCCGGGTACCCGAGGATGGCATTAGATGGCAAACTGATGCGGGCGATGTTGAAGTCGATTAGCTCGGTGCGGTAGTTATTGCACGTGCTGAAAGTCACGGGGAGACGGATCTGCCCCAGGGGGTTGGAGGAGCCGCCGCCGACTCCGGAGAAGGACCGGCTGGGGCGGAGCCACTCGAGCGGTACACGAAGGAGGCAAATGGCCTCAACAAAGAGCACGTTGAGGGCGGCGCCACCGTCGATGAGGGTCTTGGTGACGGCTACACTACAGATGGCCGGCGTGCAAAGCATCGAAAGCGCACCCGAACCAATGGTGTTGACAGGGTGATCTTCTAAGTCGAAGATCAGGTCGGCCTTGGGCGCTGCCCACCCTGGGGGAGCCCCCTTCCGCGTGAAGGCGCTGATCTGGCGAAAGAATGGCTTGATGTGACGGTTTGAGGGTGGTGCATGGGAGCCATCAAGGAGAGCCGCGACGACCGGGGGTGCTGGTCCCCCGAAGCACGCGATGAAGAGGTCGCGCAGCTCCTCCCAAGAGGCCACGGAAGATTCTGGCAGATGGAGGAGCTAGGCGCGTGGTACCCCAGCAAGGGCCATCAGGAACCAGTTAGCCATGTGTCAGGACCCCGATCCTAAGTCACACCAATCTAGCATGTAATACATCAAATCACTTTGCGACCTCACGCACGGTATTCCCACGGGTGCCACCTTACCGGGCCCAGGACCGTTTGCGCCTTTTGGCTCATGTATATGATAGTGTCGCTAGCATCCGTATGACAAAGAACCCGGGCTGACATGACTAGTCGTGAATCCAAAGTGGCACTACCTTATAGGGACAGGCATACATGACCCAGCAACGAACGTGTCGGTCATCAACGTATGAACACAAGTCGTAGCAAGCTACAAGGACTTAAAGGAACAACGCGTGACATTTCCCCGAAGGGTCAGACACAGGAACGAAGAAGGACACATGCCGGCCAGCCTAAGTGTCCCAGAGAAGTAGAAAGCTACCAAGAATAAACAACTAGATTGTCGGATCCCACACATACTAAGCATTTCAAAATCATACACACAATATGCTCGATATGTGCGAATACAACATGGCATCACAACAAGACTCTATGACACAGAGTATTTATTCATTAGGCTCCGAGGAGCCAGATATTACAAACATGGGTCTGAAGACCCAGCATTCAAGTCATACAAGAAAAAAGCACATGCGGAAGCTTAACTTGTCTAAGTACAGACAATTACAAATGAAAAGGGCTGAGAAGCCTGACTATCTACAAGACTTTGCCGAGGGCACAAGATCGTAGCTGAGGTAACAAGCTAAACGTCGAAGTCCACACGGAACTACTAGAGAGACTGAAGTCTCTCTGCAAAACATAAATTAAGCAAACGTGAGTACAAATGTACCCAGCAAGACTTACATCAGAACTATCTACATATGCATCAGTATCAACAAAGGGGGTGGTGGAGTTTAACTGCAGCAAGCCAGCTTTCACTCGGTGGCTATCCTAAACTACAACTGCAAGTAACTCTTTTGAGGTGGCGCACACGAGTCCACATATTCACCATATCAATACACCAATATGGATCCGCTCTCGTCTCCCTATGAGAAGGCCATCCATTGCACTCACGCTTATCTTGCACATTTTCGAGTATCCACTTTCACTTGTCTATGAACTGTACAGGCAACCCAGAGGTCCTTTACCACGGACGCGACTATTCGAATAGATGATGTCAACCCTGCAGGGGTGTACTTATTCACACACGCTCTCGCCACTTACCGCCATGTAGGCGTCATGTATCTCGGCAACCTTCAAGCGGAAGCCTGGCGAGGGTGTCGGCCAAGACCTGACTAACCACACAAGTCCCTAGTCTAGTTTTAACGCCTATTCAGGTTCCATCTGCAGGGAGTCCGGTCGAGGTTTCCACATACGGCCCCAAACGATGTGTACAGGGTTCCGCGACACCAAACTGGTTCCCGGCAGACCGCCTCGTGCCTACCACATCACAGTCCAACCCTCGGATCAGCACTGCGCACGGCCTCCAGCAACTACAAACACCAGAAACTACTTGGAACTCCTGGACAGAGGACAAGGGTGGCTAATAAGTCCAGAGGGTCAATTAAGGATCCCAATGAGTGGTAGTAGTTGTTCATGGATCACAAACACAAAACTCAGTTCCTGAGGATGGCCTCAATGAGACAACCCACCATGTAATCGTACATGGCCTCCCACCGCTACCTTTACCAAATCATATTCACACCCTTAGCTCACACACAGTAGGACATGTTCAACATCATTCCAATTCATCCCCGATGAATCATACCTGACTCAACTCTAAGCAGTAGCAGGCACGACAACAAGCATGAATGAGTAGGCACATCAGGGCTCAAACAACTCCTACTCATGCTAGTGGGTTTCATCTATTTACTGTGGCAATGACAGGTCATGTAGAGGAAAGGGGTTCAACTTCCGCAGCATGTAACAGTTGAATTGTTGTTGTCCTAATGCAGTAAAAGAGAGTAGAAGCGAGAGAGTGGGATTGTATCGAAATGAACAAGGGGTTTTTGCTTGCCTGGCACTTCTGAAGATGATATAGCTCTTCATCGGTGTCACCGAACTCATCGCCGAAACAACATCTACTGAAGGGGGACAAACACCGGCAACAGAGAAAGAACACAATCAAGGCAATGCGACAATATGATGCATGATCATGACATGGCAATATGAGGTGATTTGAGTTAATGCGTCTAGCAACCAGATTAAATGAAGTTGGTTTGAATCAAAGATTCAAATTCAACTCCATATGTGAAGATTCAAGTGCCATTTATTTGATTTTTCTTGATCAGCAGGTTTAGCTTGCTTTAACATGCATGAAAACAGTACCACTGGAAAGATTGTTTTTTTCTGATCATTTTTCATATATAAATTATTTCATTCGGAGTTATAAATTAATTTCTATGAATTTTTGAAGTTTTGAACATTTTTCTGGAATAAATAAATCATTAACTGATTTTTTTAAAATCCGAGAAAAGCATTGCTACATCAGCATGACATCAAATGTGATGTTAGCAAGTCAACTGGCGCGGTCCAGGTCAAACCTGACCAGTGGGACCCGCACGTCAGTGTCTAGATTAGTTAACAGAGTTAGTTAACACTAAACTCAATCGTAAACTAGATTAGTTAAGGGATGGGGCCCCCACATCAGTGAGACAGAGTTCAGTTAGTGAGGTGATTAACCCCTAACAGTGGTAATTAAAACTAATTAACACCTAAACTAATTCCAGTCAGGGGCCGGCCCCACATGTCATCGACTCAGGAGGGGTCTAGCCTGGGTCAAAGTGGGTCAAACCCACCGGTAGTTCACAGCCGGCGAGGTCAAACGAGGCGGGGAGCTGCGGTTTTCGCGCTCCAGCGACCAAAAGGGCGGCCGAGGCCATCTACGTGCTGCTGATGATCTTGCGCGTTGAACGGTGTAGGCGGCGTGTGCTCAGGTGGCTGGAAATGACGCCGGCGTCGAGCCAAGCGGCGGTCGGAGTTCGGGCGAGATCGGGCAGGTGGCTGTAGGGCACGTGGGGAGGAGCTGGTGATGGCTACGGCTCCTGGGGAGGAGAGGAGAATGATGACGCGTGCGGGAGCGGCTGGTTTGGGCTCTGGCCACGGCGGCGCCATGGCCCGTGGCACGAAGCTCTCGGCTCCGGTGGCTAGGCTGGCTAGAGGAAGAGGTTGACCGCGGGGAGAGGGCGGAAATGCTCGGGGGCTCACAGCGGTGCCATAGGGATGGCCAGCGTGATCGGGGAAGCTCGGACAGCGACAAGTCAACGGTGAAGATCCGCGGCGGCCGACGGTGAAGAAGAGGTCGGGGACGACGCTCTGATGGTCTTCAAGTCGCGTGTATCGACGGAGACGACATAGAGGTTAATGGCGAAGCTCGTGGTCCAACCAGAGAAGCGAGGGGGAGGCGGTGGCTACGGTAACGATGAGCGGCGGTGGCGGCTTACTTGTGCGTCGGCCATAGCGGGAGAGGATGAGGGAGAGAGCAGAGGAGGGGAGAGTGGTGTCCATGGGTCGAGACGGCGCCGAGGAGAGGACGTGAGGCGTGGTGGTTGCCAGGCAATGCACGTATGCAGCCTGGTGGCGTGGCACCCGCGCAGGTGCCGTGCGCTGTCCCTCCTCTGCCTACTGGCAGAGGTAGGGTTGACCGGCACCAGGCTAGGTGGGCCGGCCCAGTGCAGGTGTGTGGCCTCTGGCCTTTCTCTCTCTCTCTCTCTCTCTCTCTCTCTCTCTCTCTCTTTCTGTTTTCTGTTTTTCTATTTTTCTTTTGTCTCTTTTGATTTAGTAGAAATACTAAACCATTTTATTAAATGCTAAAAATATTCATGGGCCCTTCTGAAATTAATTCCAACAGACGAAAAATACTTTCAAGATTATTTGGACATTTGAAAATATTTATAGGATTTTAAATGTCCAAATTCAAATACTTATGAATTAATTCAAGAATCAGAGTGTCCTAGAAAAGTGTGCACCATTTTTGGCAGAGGTTCTGGACCAATTCAAAAATGATGAACATTTATGAAAGGCATTTCAGGTTCATTGAAAAAGATTTTAGTAAACCCTAATTGGTTTAAGTGGTGTTGTGGGTTTCTATCATCCCCATTTCAACTTTCTAAGTAAAGTAGACATGATGCAAACCCTCTAATGCATGCACTGACTAGGGTTGTGACAACTCACCCTACTAAACAAGAATCTCGTCCCGAGATTCGAGACGTGAGGTAAGAAGACAGAGGGGACACAAGATAACACGATCTTCATGATCCAACTACTCTTCTTGAAGATGTTGATTCATTGCATCATCTTGATGTTGACATCTTTGCTTTCGAGATCTTCACCCAAAACAACGATAGAAAGAAACTCTACCAGAATCGATCTTCTCGAAGATTGAACAAGTTAGGATAAACTCATGGAGTGAGAAATTAAAACATCTCTCAATATGAGACACGAAGCATACATCGAGAGGGATGGAGTGAAACAGATGATGAACGTTCGGATTGGTAGGCAACAATTCCACGCTTCAGTAAGATGTTGCATTGTTTCAGAGTAGCAGGGAGATGAATTGCTATAATTCCTTATCGGGGCACCTTAGGGAAGGCGGCTCATAGAATTATTCTTTGAAGTGGCAAAAAGAATTACTTTTGATTCAAAGATCATTGAAACTCTTTATACCAGCCTAGGGAAAATCACAATCGATCATTGGAAGGGGTTCGAAGGAATGACATACTTAGACTAGGATGGATGATGTGAACTACCTTGTTGAAGACAACGTAATGGATGATTTTGCTTATCATTGGAAATGCATCGAACCCATGGTAGGACCACCTTTGAAGATGATCCTGAACAACAATTACTGAGAAAGGCAGACCATAGTAAAATGGCACAATGGCGGGTGCAAGCTAGGAACAAAATGCAAATGTTGGGAATGATTCTAGTAACTAGGGAAAAACTCAAGAGTCGAGAGTGATTCCACTGTTTGAATGATTATTGTATAATCTAGGGAACTAAGAGCACAAGAATTCCTTGGGAGCAACTTCTACAATAAGTTGCACGAAATCCTCATAGAGAAGATGGAAAAATTGCTCAATCAAGATACCACAATGATACATCTTCCGGCCAGGTGTGTCGGCCAGAACATCAACCTTGTTGGGACCTACATCATAGATCTTGGAATAGCTCCAACCATCAAATCTGCCTGAGATTCAGATCTGATTGGTAACGGAACATTTCAGACATCATGTCTGGAAAGAAATTTTGTAACACAAACCGACGAGATGATGTTGCGAGATTCTCAGGAAATGAACTACGATAGCAAGCTCCAAAACATGAGCTGGATCTGCTACATACATGTGAACATGATGTCCAAGACAAGCATGATCACGTAGAAGTCTTATGACAAAACACTACCAAGTTCAGGTGGGGAACCATCATCGAGGATATTAAAGTCCTTGTATAAGTCTTGCTCTTAAGAAGGAACTTCTTTTCCTTGAACAAATCAATCAGTGGCTTGGTGTGCTACGGAATTCATATGGAACGAAGATGATCAGTCTAACAGACCATAGAATATTTTGCACGTGCATGCCTGACTTGGAATGATTCCAGAGGAGGTAAAAACAAGCCTCCTCGAATTCATGGCGGCAACTTGCATCAAATGCACATGATTAAGAGGAACTCACTTCTTTCATCCAACATATCCTTCATGAACGGATCACGAAGAAAATGCTTACCCAAGTTTCTAACACTAGCTTAATATCCAACAAAATCATGGAGAAGACAAGGATGTTGTCGATGGGCTCAACAACAATTCATCTAGGTTTCCATATAAATGGAATTCCACAATCATGTGAACAAGGTGATAGCATTGGTCAGACCCAAAAGATATAATGGTGTATGCTCGAGGGACAACCGCGAGTAACACAACATTACGAACATCGTTGGTTCTGATTTGATTTGGCAATAGCCCATACACAAATCAAGGTTTGGACAAGATAATAGATCCAATCACTGATCACGAGGACCAATTGATGAGGATATCATCTTTCTTCAGCACACGCACACACAAAAGATATCCCTTAGGGATGAAGTAAGTCAGGTAAGCTTTTATCTTCCAACTCTCCAAGTTGTTGTTTAGCTTAACCAACTAGCTCGGGGTATCCGACACAAATTCTTGGAGAAAGGGTGGTTTACAAGAAAACCAACTTGATCACGAGCTCAACATAACAGCCAGGGGACAACCTGGTGATACTTCCGAGAAGATATTCTGAAAATCACGAACCACCGATATCTTACTAAGCTCGAGAGCAATCTTGCTTTTCAGGGCAAGACGATATGACCAAAAAAGCAAAGGATTGTTACAATCCTTACTCATTTATCGAGGGGTGCACCAGGGAAAGTGGACTAGGTGGCACTTTCAATCTTAGAAAATGATGATTCAGTAACCAACACGCTAAGAATGAAATTATTGTCCATTAACTACCAAGCAACGGAGTTGCTAGGAGTATTGATTTCACAAATCACGACTCACTTGTCGGCATTCCGGTTACAATAACACGGTACCGAGAAATGAACAATGATGGCAAGAAGTATCACTGTGTCAAGAATTCACAAGAGATGGTGCAATTCTCATGACAATCCTGACATGAAGAGGGCAACACTCCAAGGTAGAACTGAACAAAAGCCGGATTGGCATTTTGATATGCGGGTTACAACTACTTTGATCCAATCCTCGAAATGGACAAGGTACTGGAGTTTGTTTTTCCTAGTAATTCTGGAATAGAATGGCTTGGCAGGCCATAAAAATAATAGGCGTCGATGAACGAATGCACCCATACTCTTGACTATCAATTAACACATGAAGGTTAGATAACAACTAAAGAGGGACAACTCAAAGGAACATATATATTTCTGAGTTGTGGATGCATAAATTAGTATGTCGAGTAAAGCTCAACATTTCTTCCGGATAACCCATGCATAACAATAGAACTGTCAGATTCACAATATAATGGAGAACTCATCAAGAGGACTTTGGTTGTGATCTTTTGGTTCAAAAGAACTTCTGCCATATGCAGTTCATGGTATTTGGAAGAAGGAAATACCACAGACCTCGAGGACTATCACAAAGGTTACTAATATGCTAAAGGAACTAGCAAACACTACCAACATGAAGTAAGTAGAGTGAATCTTGGGCTCAAGAACCCATAAATAGAATGCCTACTAACTAAATGGCATCATGGGATGCTTTCGAGAATGACGGCCAGATTTTTCACACTGGGATCACAATAGAACCGGAGTAATGGATGGTACTCTAAGATATCCTAGTTTCCTAATAACTTCAACATACATGTCGAGGCAACGAAGTACCTCAACTTAATGATTAGTGTGAATAATCTGACCCAAAAGGACATTGGGAACAGGGAGAGAAGATTTGCAAATGCATCAGACTTCTAGAAACCAGGGATGACTTGGACAACATAACGGCTATAAATGCTCAAAAGTATTTGAGACATCCTGCAAAAATGGTGGCATAATCACTCAACATCACAATATGAAGGTTCTGAGGCCAGCTATGAACATACAGAAGTAGTAGAAACTAAATCGAGACTTGAATCCATCAATCCTATAAGTCTATGGATTAGTAACACGTGATCCTGATAGAAAGAATAGAAAGTATGGTTTCTTAACCCCGTAGGAAAGATAGTATGACTCGGATCAGAAGGGCATAAGGTAAAGGAGTGAAAAGAGCCTTACGTTCCCTTCCAAAATCAATTCCCTTATATAACTAAAGCATTTCTAGACTCGACTTTGACCAGTTTGGCTTGGTAATCCTACATGCAGTTAGGCTCTGATACCAAAGCTATCAGGACCCCGATCCTAAGTCACACCGATCTAGCATGTAACACATCATATCACTTTGCGGCCTCACGCACGGTATTCCCATGGGTGCCACCTTACTTGGCCCAGGACCGTTTGCGCCTTTTGGCTCAAGTATATGATTGTGTCTCTAGCATCCATATGACAAAGAACACGGGCCGACATGACTAGTCGTGAATCCAAAGTGGCACTAACTTATAGGGACAGGCATACATAACCCAGCAACGAACGTGTCGGTCATCAACGTATGAACCCAAGTCGTAGAAAGCTACAAGGACTTAAAGGAACAACGTGTGACATTTCCCGGAAGGGACACACACAGGAACGAAGGACACATGCCAGCCAGCCTAAGTGTTCCGGTGCAGTAGCAAGCTACCATGGCTTAGTGGAAGCACTATGAGACATTTCCCCGTAAGAGAGGCTACCGAGAATAAACAACTAGATTGTCAGATCCCACACATACCAAGCATTTCAAAATCATACACACAATATGCTCGATATGTGCAAATACAACATGGCATCACAACAAGACTCTACGACTCAGAGAATTTATTCATTAGGCTCCAAGGAGCCAGATATTACAAACATGGGTCTGAAGACCCAGCATTCAAGTCATACAAGAAAAAAGCACATGCGGAAGCTTAACTTGTCTGAGTACAGACAATTACAAATGAAAAAGGCTGAGAAGCCTGACTATCAACAAGACCTTGCCGAGGGCACAAGATTGTAGCTGAGGTAACAAGATAAAGGTCGAAGTCCACGCGAAACTACTAGCGAGACTGAAGTCTCTCTGCAAAACATAAATTAAGAAAATGTGAGTACAAATGTACCCAACAAGACTTACATCAGAACTATCTACATATGCATCAGTATCAACAAAGTTGGTGGTGGAGTTTAATTGTAGCAAGCCGGCTTTGACTCGGTGGCTATCCTAAACTACGACTGTAAGTAAATCTTTTGAGGTGGCGCACACAAGTCCACATATTTACCATATCAATACACCACTATGGATCCGCTCCCGTCTCCCTACGAGAAGGCCATCCATAGCACTCACGCTTATCTTGCGCAGTTTAGAGTATCCACTTTCACTTGTCTATGAACTGTACAGGCAACCCAAAGGTCCTTTACCATGGATGCGGCTATTCGAATAGATGATGTCAACCCTGTAGGGGTGTACTTCTTCACACACGCTCTCACCACTTACCTCCATGTACACGTCATGTATCTCGGCAACCTTCAAGCGGAAGCCTGGCGAGGGTGTCGGCCACGACCTGACTAACCACACAAGTCCCTAGTCCAGGTTTATCGCCTATTCAGGTTCCATCCGCAGGGAGTCCGGCCGAGGTTTCCACATATGGCTCTGAACGATGTGTACAGGGATCCGTGACGCCAAACGGGCGCCCGGCATACCCGGCCACGTGCCTACCGCATCACAGTCCACCCCTCGGGTCAGCACTACGCACGGCCTCCGGCAACTTCAAACACCAGGAACTACTTGCAACTCCTGGATAGAGGACAATGGCGGCTAATAAGTCGAGATGGTCAATTAAGGATCCCAATAAGTGATAGTAGTTGTTCATGGATCACAAACACAGAACTTAGTTCCTGAGGACATCCTCAATGAGACAACCCGCCTTGTACTCCTGCATGGCCTCTCACCGCTACCTTTACCGAATCGTATTCACACCCTTAGCTCACACACAGTAGGACATGTTCAACACCATTCCAATTCATCCCCGATGAATCAGACCTGACTCAACTCTAAACAGTAGCAGGCACGACAACAAGCATGAATGAGTAGGCACATCAGGGCTCAAACAACTCCTACTCATGCTAGTGGGATTCATCTATTTACCGTGGCAAATGACAGGTCATGCAGAGGAAAGGGGTTCAACTACCGCAGCATGTAACAGTTGAATCGTTGTTGTCCTATGCAATAAAAAAGAGCAGAAGCGAGAGAGTGGGATTGTATCGGAATGAACAAGGGGATTTTGCTTGCGTGGCACTTTTGAAGATGATAGCTCTTCATCGGTGTCATCGAACTCATCGCCGGAACAATATCTACTGAAGGGGGACAAACATCAGCAACAGAGAAAGAACACAATAAATGCAATCCGACAATATGATGCATGATCATGACATGGCAATATGATGTGATTTGAGTTAATGCATCTAGCAACCAGATTAAATGAAGTTGGTTTGAATCAAAGCTTCAAATTCAACTCCATATGTGAAGATTCAAATGCCATTTATTTGATTTGACTTGATCAGTAGGTTTAGCTTGCTTTAACATGCATGAAAACAGTACCACTGGAAAGATTGGATTTTTCTGATCACTTCTCATATATAAATTATTTCATTTGGAGTTATAGATTAATTTCTATGAATTTTTGATGTTTTAAACATTTTCTGAAATAAATAAATAATTAACTGATTTATATAAAATCCTAGAAAAGAATTGCTGCGTCAGCATGACGTCGATGTGAGGTTAGCAAGTCAACAGGTGCGGTCCAGGTCAAACCTGACTAGTGGGACCCGCACGTCAGTGTCTAGATTAGTTAACAGAGTTAGTTAACACTAAAGTCAATGGTAAACTAGATTAGTTAGGGGGCCCCCACGTCAGTGAGATAGAGGTCAGTTAGCAAGGTGACTAACCCCTAACAGTCGTAATTAAAACTAATTAACTCCTAAACTAATTCCAGTCAGGGGCCGGCCCCACATGTCATGGACTCAGGCGGGGTCCAGCCTGTGTCAAAGTGGGTCAAACCTACCGGCAGTTCGCCACCGGTGAGGTCAAACGCGGCGAGGAGCTGCGGTTTTCGCGCTCCGGCAAACAAAAGGGCGGCCGAGGCCATCTACGTGCTGCTGATGATCTTGCATGTCGAACGGTGCAGGCGACGTGTGCTGGGGTGGCCAGAAATGATGCGGGCATCGAGCCAGGAGGCGGCTGGAGTTCGGGTGAGCTCGGGCAGGTGGCTGTAGGGCACATGGGGAGGAGCTGGTGGTGGCTACGAGCTCCTGGGGAGGAGAGGAGAACGATGACACGTGCGGGAGTGGCTGGTTCGGGCTCTGGCCATAGTGGCGCCATGGCCGGCAGCATGAAGCTCTCGGCTCCGGTGGCTAGGCTGGCTAGAGGAAGAGGTTGACTGCGGTGCCGTTGGGATGGCCAGCATGCTCGGGGAAGCTCGGACAGAGGCAAGTCGACGGTGGAGATCCGCGGTAGCCGACGGTCAAGAAGAGGTCGGGGACGGCGCTCTGATGGTCTTCAGGTCGCGCGTATCAACGGAGACGGCATAGAGGTTAATGGCGAAGCTCGTGTTTTGGTCGGAGAAGGGAGGAGGAGGCAATGGCTACGGTAACAACGAGCAGCGGCGGCGTCTTACTGGCGCGTCGGCCATAGCGGGAGAGGACGAGGGAGAGAGCAGAGGAGGGGAGATTGGTGTCCAGGGGTTGAGGCTCCCAGATAAGTTCCAGAGATAACCCAGTGATTTCTTTCCCACAGGGCGACGAGGAAAGGATCACCGAGTAGGATTATGCTATACATTGTTACTTGGTGAACTTACCAACTACTCTCTTCAACATGCTTCAATATGGAGGTTTCCAGAAGCGTAGTCTTCGATAGGACTGGCTATCCTCCTCTTATTCTGGCTTTCAGTAGTTCAGTCCACAGATACTACCTTTTCATTGACATCGATGCATATGTAGTGTAGATCCTTGCTTGCGAGTACTTTGGATGAGTACTCATAGTTGCTTGCTACTTCTTTTTCCCCCTTTCCCGGTTATTGCGATCATATGATGGAGTCCAGGAGCCAGAGGATCCCGAGGATGATTCTACGTGGAGTTCGACTTCGAGGAGTAGTTAGGAGGTCCCAGGCAGGAGGCCTTGCCTTTTCGATCGTTGCTACTTTTGTGCTAGCCTTCTTAAGGCAAACTTGTTTAACATATGTTTGTACTCAAATATTTTTGCTTCCGCTGACTCTCGTATATTCAAGCCTATGTATTCGAGCCCTCTGGCTTGTAATATAAAGCTTGTATTATTTTAATTTGTGTCTAGAGTTGTGTTGCGATATCTTCCCGTGAGTCCTTGATCTTGATCGTACACATTTTCGTGTATGATTAGTGTATGATTGAACCGAGGGTGTCACAATTGTTGACATCACCCTTGAGGTGAATGTGTTGGGAGGTGAACATATAAGCCCCTATCTTTCTATGTGTCTGGTTGAAACTTTTTGCTCATGTGTATGTGGTGAGTGTTACCAATCATAGAAGACTATATGATGGTTGAGTATGTGGACTTGCCATAAGGCTTCGATGCGTGACCCTTCCTGAAAAGATGATGAATTGTAATTCCAAAGTTGACTGAGAACATAGTTTGTCGGTTTCCAATAGAGATTATGCTTTATACTTCGATGTTGTCATGAATTGTTACTTGTTCATGAGAAGCTTATGATAGAAGATCTATGATAAAGTTTTATGTTAAAGTTTGTTGCTATTATAATAATATACATGATGCTTCTATGTGCGTATTTTGTTTTTATCAACATCTCTCTCTCTAAGCATGTGGACATGTTTTTCAATTTCGGTTTTCGCTTGAGGGCAAGCGAGGTCGAAACTTGGGGGAGTTGATATGTCCATTTTGCATCATGTTTTCCTATTGTTATCTATATTATTTTTATGTATAATAATGCTTTTGGAGTAATTCTAATGCCTTTTCTCTCATAATATGCAAGGTTCACACCCGGAGGGAGAATATCGGCAGCAGGAATTCTGGACATGAAAAAGCTATGTTAAGGCCACCTATTCTGCACAACTCCAAATGAGTTGAAACTACATGGAGATTTTTTATGGAATATATAAGAATTAGTGGATCAAATAACTACCAGAGGGGGCCCACCAGGTGGGCACAACCCACCTGGGCATGCCAGGGAGCCCAGGCGCGCCCTGGTGGGTTGTGCCCTCCTCGGCCCACCTCTGGTGCCCCTCTTCTAGTATATAAGTCATTTTGACCTAGAAAAAAATAGGGAGAGGACTTTCGGGATTAACGCTGCCGTCTCGAGGCGAAACTTGGGCAGGAGCACTTTTGCCCTCCGGTAGAGCGATTTCGCCGGGGGAACTTCCCTCCTGGAGGGGCAAATCATCGTCATCATCATGACCAACAACTCTCCCATCTTGGGGTGGGCAATATCCATCAACATCTTCAACAACACCATCTCCTCTCAAATCCTAGTTCATCTCTTGTGTTCAATCTTTGTACCGGAACCTTAGATTGGTGCTTGTGGGTGACTAGTAGTGTTGATTACATCTTGTAGTTGATTACTATATGGTTTATTTGGTGGAAGATTATATGTTCAGATCCATTATGCTAGTTAACACCCCTATGATCTTGAGCATGATTATCATTTGTGAGTAGTTACTTTTGTTCTTGAGGTCACGGGAGAAATCTTGTTGCAAGTAATCATGTGAACTTGATATGTGTTCGATATTTTGATGGTATGTATGTTGTGATTCCCTTAGTGGTGTCATGTGAATGTCGACTACATCGCACTTCACCATATTTGCGCCTAAGGGAATGCATTGTGGAGTAGTTATTAGATGATGGGTTGTGAGAGTGAAAGAAGCTTAAACCCTAGTTTATGCGCTACTTCATAAGGGACTGATTTGGATCCAAAATTTAATGGTATGGCTAGATTTTATCTTAATACTTTTCTCGTAGTTGTGGATGCTTGCGAGGGGGTTAATCATAAGTAGGAGGTTTGTTCAAGTAAGAACAGCACCTAAGCACTGGTCCACCCACATATCAAATTATCAAAGTAGCGAACACAAATCAAACCAACATGGTGAAAGTGACTAGATGAAATTCCCGTGTACCCTCAAAAACGCTTTAAGAGACCATTTTGGCCTGTACTTTGCCTCAAAAGGATTGGGCTACCTTGCTGCACTTTTGTTAGGTGCATATCAGGATGTAATGTTCCATCTCCTACATAAGGATTAGCTAGCAGTTTCTCTATCATACCTGAAGGAATTTCATAATAAACATTTTAACTAGGTGCAGTAGGTTGAGGGGCAACTCTTTGCAATTCCGGTCAGGCTGAAGATACCCCAAACAAACCCCTGAAAGGATTATTTTCCATAGTAACAAGTGACAGTAAATTTTAGCACACTATATAAATGTTTCCTTACCAAATTCCACTTACTAAAGGCGCTTCACTCCCCGGCAACGGCGCTAGAAAAGAGTCTTGATGACCCACAAGTATAGGGGAAATATCGTAGTCCTTTTGATAATTAAGAGTGTCGAACCCAACGAGGAGCGGAAGGAAATGGCAAGTGGTTTTCAGCAAGGTATTCTCTTGAAGCACTGAAATTATCGATAACAGATAGTTGTGTGATAAGATAATTCATAACGGGTAACAAGTAACAAAAGTAACTGAGGTGCAACAAGGTGGCCCAATCCTTTTTGTGGCAAAGGACAAGCCTAGACGAACTCTTATATAAAGTAAAGTGCTCCCGGGGACACATGGGAATTGTTGTCCAGCTAGTTTTCATCATGTTCATATGATTCGCGTTCGTTACTTTGATAATTTGATATGTGGGTGGACCGGTGCTTGGGTGCCGCCCTTCCTTCACCAAGCCTCCCACTTATGATTAACCCCTCTCGCAAGCATCCGCAACTACGAAAGAAGAATTAAGATAAATCTAACCATAACATGAAACATATGGATCCAAATCAGCCCTTTACGAAGCAACGTGTGACGCCCCCAATTTAATCGTACACTAATCATACACGCAAACGTGTACGATCAAGATCAGGGACTCACGGGAAGATATCACAACACAACTCTACAAATAAAATAAGTCATACAAGCATCATATTACAAGCCAGGGGCCTCGAGGGCTCGAATACAAGAGCTCGATCATAGACGAGTCAGCGGAAGCAACAATATCTGAGTACAGACATAAGTTAAACAAGTTTGCCTTAAGAAGGCCATCACAAACTGGGATACAGATCGAAAGAGGCGCAGGCCTCCTGCCTGGGATCCTCCTAAACTACTCCTGGTCGCCGTCAGTGGGCTTCACGTAGTAGTAGGCACCTCTCGAGTAGTAGTAGTCGTCGTCGAAGGTGGCGTCTGGCTCCTGGGCTCCAACATCTGGTTGCGACAACCAGGTAGAAGGGATAGGAGGAAAAGAGGCAGAAAGCAACTGTGAGTACTCATCCAAAGTACTCGCAAGCAAGGAGCTACACTACATATGTATGCATTGGTATCAACTAGAATAAGGCTATTATATGTGGACTGAACTGCAAAAAGCCGGGATAAGGGGGGATAGCTAGTCCTTTCAAAGACTATGCTTCTGGCAGCCTCCGTCTTGCAGCATGTAGAAGAGAGTAGACTGAAGACCTCCAAGTAGCATCGTATAGCATAATCCTAACCGATGATCCTCCCCTCGTCGCCCTGTGAGAGAGCGATCACCGGTTGTATCTGGCACTTGGAAGGGTGTGTTTTATTAAGTATCCGGTTCTAGTTGTCATAAGGTCAAGGTACAACTCCAAGTCGTCCTGTTACCGAAGATCACGGCTATTCGAATAGATTAACTTCCCTGCAGGGGTGCACCACATATCCCAACATGCTCGATCCCATTTGGCCGGACACACTTTCTTGGGTCATGCCCGGCCTCGGAAGATCAACACGTCGCAGCCCTACCTAGGCACAACAGAGAGGTCAGCACGCCGGTCTAAATCCTATGGCGCAGGGGTCTGGGCCCATCGCCCATTGCACACCTGCATGTTGCGTATGCGGCCGGAAGCAGAACTTGCCCCCTTAATACAAGAGCAGGCTTACGGTCCAATCCGGCGCGCGCCACTCAGTCGCTGACGTCACGAAGGCTTCGGCTAATACCACGACGTCGAGTGCCCATAACTGTCCCCACGTAGATGGTTAGTGCGTATAGGCCATTAGCCAGACTCAGATCAAATACCAAGATCTCGTTAAACGTGTTAAGTATCCGCGAACACCGACTAGGACCAGGCCCACCTCTCTCCTAGGTGGTCTCAACCTGCCCTGTCACTCCGCCACAAAGTAATAGTCGGGGGCCGTCGGGAACCTAGGCCCACCTCTACCGGGATGGAGCCACCTGCCCCTTCAGCCCCCATCTCCGAACAGTATCATAAGTAATGTAATAGTATAAGTCCCGTGGTCACCTCCCGAAAGTGATCATGGCCCAGTAGTATAGCATGGCAGACAGACAAGAGTGTAGGGCCACTGATGGAACACTAGCATCCTATACTAAGCATTTAGGATTGTAGGTAAGGTATCAACAGTTGTAGCAACAATGACAGGCTATGCATCAGAATAGGATTAACGGAAAGCAGTAACATGCTACACTACTCTAATGCAAGCAGTAGAGAGAAGAGTAGGCGATATCTGGTGATCAAAAAGGGGGGCTTGCCTGGTTGCTCCGGCAAGAGAGAGGGGTCGTCAACTCCACAGTCATACTGGGTAGCAGCGGCGTCGGTCTCGGTGTCTAGCGAGAGAAGAGGGGGAAGAAACAATAAATATAATGCAAACAAATGCATGGCGATGCATGACATGGCAAGTAGCGGTGGTAGGGGTGCCCTAACGTGGTATGAGGTGATACCGGTGAAGGGGGGAAACATACAGGAAAATATCCCCGGTGTTTCGCGTTTTCGAACAAAGGAGCCGGAGGGGGAAGTTGCGTGTTCGCTATGTTAGGGATGCGTGGCGAACGAACGGGCTGCGTATCCGGATTCGTCTCCTTGTTCTGAGCAACTTTCATGTACAAAGTTTTCCCATCCGAGCTATGGTTCATTTTATATTAATTTTAAAAGATTGAAATCGTTTTTAGGATTTATTTAATTATTTAAATCAACATTATCCAGAATAGTAAATGATGACGTCAGCATGACATCATGCTGACGTCGGCAGTCAATTGTGCAGTTGACTGGGTCAACTGCGGTTGGGGCCCACATGTCATTGGTTGTTTAGTTAATGGTTAGGTTAATCTACTCAGGTTTAATTAGTTTAATTAAGTAGGATTAATTAACTTAATTAATTAATTAATTAATTTAATTATTTATTATTTATTTATTTTACATTCATTTTTTTCCTTTCTTTTTTTTAATTCGTTCTGGGGTGGGGCCCCCTATCATAGGCCCTGGGGGCCTTACGGGCACCCGGTGTTACGGGCGTGGAAGCAACGGCGGGGACGCTCGAGCGGGGCTGGGGGCACCGGGTCGCCGGACCCGGGCGCGTGTTGGCAGGGCGGCCGCAGCTGGAGGGAGCGGCGGGCGCTGACGACTGCAGAAGCGGCAGAGCCGGGCAGGCGGCAAGCGCGTGCACGCGAGGCGCACAAGTGATGGTGCGACGGCGATCCGCGGCGTGCGCGCGACGTGATTGTGGTGGTGCAGGGCAGTGAAGGGGGGTCGGCGGGAAGTAGTGGAGCACAGGGGAGGGGCGCATGGCGCGGGAGCTGGCGACCACTACGAGCAGCGAGGCGCGGGCGGCAGAGTCCGCGAGCACGGCGTGGCCACGGCGAATTAGCGAGCGGGTGAGGGAGGCAAAGAGAAGAAGGGGAGGGGGCTCACAAAGCCCTGTAGTTGAGCGAGGCATGCTCGGGGAGGAGTCGGGGTTGGACGATGGGTCGACGACGCAGATCCGTCGAGGAGGAGGTCGAGGACGGGGCGATCCGGCCTGGCGGCGGTGCGACGAGGTGGTGGGCGATCCGATGGCGGCGACGATGGGGTGGGGGCGCCGAGCGCTGGGCGCCAGTCGGGAGGAGGTGAGGACGGGGCGGCGCTAGTGTGCCGGTGGAGCGCTGGTGTGAGGTGGGGCGGTTCGGCAATGGCGTCGAGGGCGAGCGTAGCTGGGAGAGAGACGAGAGAGAGTGGGGGTTCGTCTGTGGGGCTCTCCCCTGGCGGCGCTGGAGGGAGAGGGTGGGGATCGAGCGACATGGGGGGGAGTGGGGCGCACTTGGGTTAGGGTTCGAGGTAGTGGGGGTTAAGGGGGGAGCGAGCTGGGCTGTGGGGCCGGCCTAGGTGGTGGCCTGGTGGGCTGCGGCCCATGAGTGAGAGGGGGTGGCCTTTATTTTTATTTTAGTTTCTGCTTCCTGTTTTACTTATTTTCTTCTCTATTTTATTTATTGTTCAATTCATTTTTGTTTTGTAAAATACACAATTGGCACCTAAATTAGTGTTGTAATATAAGCCTCTGCAATAACAAGTTTGACTACTAAATAGAATAGTTTAGTATTTCAAAATAATAAAAAGGCATTTAACTAAACATTTAAATCAATGTTTTATTAATTTTGGAACACGCAAACACATTATAAAAATGTGGTTTCTCCTCCAATATTTATTACGGATTATTTTCCACCTCTAGAACATTTTAGTTTTAATGTTTGAAAACTTTATAGGTTGACTTTAATTTAAAGTTGAATTTGGATCGGTTCTGAACTAAAGCGAGATTAGCAACAGTAATCGAGGTGACGTGGCATCATTAGTAGAAAGTTACTGTAGCTTAATTATCCGGGCGTCACACAACGCATAAACTAGGGTTCAAGATTCTATCACTTTAGCAACCCATCATCTACTTATTACTTCCCAATGCCTTCCCCTAGGACCAAATCATGGTGAAGTGTCATGTAGTCGACATTCACATAACACCACTAGAGGAAAGACAACATACATCTCATCAAAATATCAAACGAATACCAAATTCACATGATTACTTATAACAAGACTTCTCCCATGTCCTCAGGAACAAACATAACTACTCACAAAGCATATTCACGTTCATAATCAGAGGAATATTAATTATCATGAAGGATCTAAACATATGATCTTCCACCGAATAAACCAACTAGCGTCAACTATAAGGAGTAATCAACACTACTAGCAACCCACAGGTACCAATCTAAGGGTTTGAGACAGAGATCGGATACAAGAGATGAACTAGGGTTTGAGAGGAGATGGTGCTGGTGAAGATGTTGATGGAGATTGACCCCCTCTCGATGAGAGAATCGTTGCTGATGATGATGGCTTCGATTCAGCTCCGCTGGAGCCCTGGATTGGTTCTGCCCATGTTCCGCCTCGAGACGGCGGCGCTTCGTCCCGAAAGCTTCCTTCTGATTTTTTCCAGGGCAAAACACA
The DNA here is from genome assembly GCF_002162155.2 of Triticum dicoccoides. Lineage (NCBI taxonomy): Eukaryota > Viridiplantae > Streptophyta > Magnoliopsida > Poales > Poaceae > Triticum > Triticum dicoccoides. The sequence goes on from NC_041386.1 coordinate 340,064,248, forward strand.
CCATATAGCAGAAGATGGGCATCGGGGCCTGCCAGGTGGCCCACAAGGCAGGGGGCGCGCCCAGGGGGTAGTGCGCGCCCCACACCCTTGTGGATGGCAGGTGGCCCCACTCTGGTGCTATCTTCGCCCAAAATTTTTATATATTCCAAAATAATTCTCCGTGAAGTTTCAGGACTTTTGGGGTTGTGCAGAATAGGTCTCTAATATTTGCTCCTTTTCCAGTCCAAAATGCTAGCTGGCGGCATTCTCCCTCTTCATGTAAACCTTGGAAAATAAGAGAGAAAAGGCATAAGTATTGTGATATAATGTGTAATAACAACCCATATTGCAATAAATATCGATATAAAAGCATGATGCAAAATGGACGTATCAACTCCCCCAAGCTTAGACCTCGCTTGTCCTCAAGCGAAATCCAAAAATGAAAAATATGTCCACATGTTTAGAGATAGAGGTGTTGATAAAATAAAATATAGACATGAGGGCATCATGATCATCTTTAAACCAGCAACATATATTGTCATATAATTTCTTATGCTAAAGTAACAAGTCATTCACAAGGTAAAGTATGAATCAGAAACTTCATTGAAAACAAACAAACTATGATCTTAGTCATTGAAGCAATCACAACTTATCATAACATCAGAAAGAGTCAATATAAGAGCTTTTCAACAAGTCAACATACTCAACTATCATTTAATCTTTCACAATTGCTAACACTCACGCGATACTTATGAGTTCAAAGTTTCAGTCGGACAAAGAGAAAGATAGGGGCTTTATAGTTTCGCCTCCCAACCTTTTACCTCAAGGGTAATGTCAACAATAATACTTTATGATAACCTACATCTGAGTGGATACATATCTAGATCTAGATCTCTCTAACACATAGTGCTTGCCAAAAGAAAAAGTGTAAAAAGGAAAGTGGGATATCACTATGACCCTTGTATAAGGGTACTGTCGGCATTCTGGGACCGGGGGTGCCCAGACTTGCCTGCACACAGCCCAAAGCATGGCTCCACCAACGGCCTGGTATGGCCCAGCTTTAGTAGCGACCACCCAAGACCCTCACGAGGGGCCAAGCCTCATGAGGCGGACGACACCAAGACCTCCCTGGGGTGGCCTCACTAGGCTGGCTCCCGAGGAGCGGAGATATCTATGCAAGGGGCATCTCGCGAGGTTCACGTGACGTGAGCCAAGATGACCAAGGCCAGGCGGGCGCCAGTGGGCGCGCTGTACCAGTTTCCTCTTTGGTGCTAAGGATCCAAGCACGGGCGTGGGGTCCCGAGGCATCAGGAAAAGGTTTCCATATCGGTGCAACAAGATCAAGACCGCCAGGACGGCAGGACGAAGGTCATCGCGGAGCCCACGGCAGCATCACCACTAGAGCCTTTGGCAGGCGAAGACCACCTTTTGTCAGGATAGCTTGTACTAGTTGCCCCCCTTCAAACATGGGCGTTGTGGGATCCCTTCCCGCCTAACATTTGGGAAGAGGACCAAGGCCACTATAAATAGGGCCTAGCCATCACCGTAGCAGGGAGGAGCATGGAGATCATCCTCACACACATCAGCTCATCGAGCCCAAGAACACCTCACGTCCTAAGGCTGTTCATCCACTATACTAGTTCATCCTTAGCCCCTCGAGGCAATCCACCACACACTGGAGTAGGGTATTACACCGCAAGGTGGCCTGAACCAGTATAAACCCCCATGTCTCTTGTTCTTGGGGTCCGTCGAGCTAGTCCGTGGGATCATTGAGCGAGCGAGCTAGGAAGAGAGTGTTCTTCGTGCGCACCCCAAAGTTCGAACCTCACAAGGGTTTGTCGGAACCCATAATCCGACAAATAGAAGATAAAAGTAAAAGATATGCCCTTAGCAGAGGGAAGCAGAGGTTGTCATGCACTCTTATGGTTGGATGCACAAAATCTTAATGCAAAAGAATGTCACTTTATATTGCCGCTTGTGATAAAGAACTTTATTATGCAGTTTGTCGCTTTTATTTCTTCCCTATCACAAGTTCGTATAAAGCTTATTTTCTTCACACTAATAGATCATACATATTTAAAGAGCAATTTTTATTGCTTGCACCGATGACAACTTACTTGAAGGCACCCGCGTCCCACCAATCGCCATGCGTCAATCAAGGCCGCAGGCGGTTGGAGGCCGCAGCGCTCCGCACTTGCCCTTTGGCTTCGCCTCGAAGCCAAGTTCGAGCGCGCCTTCGGCTCGGGGGCTACTGTCGGTGTTCCGGGACCGGGGGTGCCCAGACTTGCCTTCGTGTGGCCCAAAGTGTGGCTCCACAAACGGCCTGGTACGGCCCAGCTTCAGCAGCGACCACCCAAGACCCTCACGAGGGGCCAAGCTTCGCGAGGAGGACGACACCAAGACCTCCCTGGGGGTGGCCTCACTAGGCCGACTCCAAGGAGCGGAGATATCTATGCAAGGGGCATCTCGCGAGGTTCATGTGACCTAAGCCATGATGAAGGCCAGGCAGGCGCCAGCGGGCGCAGTGTACCAATTTCCTCTTTGGTGATAAGGAGGCAAGCATAGGCGCGGGGTCCCGAGGCATCAGTCAAAGGTTTCCATATCGGTGCAACAAGACCAAGTCCGCTAGGACGGCAGGATGGAGGTCATCGCGGAGCCCACAGCAGCATCACCACCAGAGCCTTTGGCAGGCAAAGACCGCCTTTTGTCAGGATAGCTCATGCTAGTTGTCCCCCTTCAAACGTGGCCGTTGTGGGATCCCTTCCCACCTAACATTTAAGAAGAGGACCAAGGCCACTATAAATACAGCCTAGCTATCACCATAGCAGGGAGGAGCATGGAGATCATCCTCACACACATCAGCTTATCGAGCCCAAGAACACCTCACCTCCTGAGGCTATTCATCCACTATACTAGTTCATCCTCAGCCCCTCGAGGTAATCCACCACACACTGGAGTAGGGTATTACACCGCAAGGTGGCCTGAACCAGTATAAACCCCCGTGTCTCTTGTTCTTTGGGTCCGTCGAGCTAGGCCGTGGGATCGTTGAGCGAGCGAGCTAGGAAGAGAGTGTTCTTCGTGCGCACCCCTGAGTTCAAAGCTCACAAGGGTTTGCTGGAACCCGTAATCTGACATTTGGCGCGCCGGGTAGGGGGCATCAAAGCCTTTCTTCCGTCGATCGGCGCACCACTGCTCCACCGCATCCATGGCTGATGCTTGCTACCTCTTGAGCACTGCGTTGGTTTTCCCTTCGAGGAAAGGGTGATGCAGCAAAGTAGTGTAAGTATTTCCCTCAGTTTTTGAGAACCAAGGTATCAATCCAGTAGGAGGCTACGTGTGAGTCCCTCGTACCTGCACAAAACAAATAACTCCTCGCAACCAACATGATAAGGGGTTGTCAATCCCTTCACGGTCACTTACGAGAGTGAGATCTAATAGATATGATAAGATAAGATTTTTGGTATTTTTGTGGTAAAGATGCAAAGTAAAATAAAAGCAAAGGAAGTAACTAAGTATTGGAAGATTAATATGATGAAGATAGACCCGGGGGCCATAGGTTTCACTAGTGGCTTCTCTCAAGAGCATAAGTATTTTACGGTGGGTGAACGAATTACAGTTGAGCTATTGACAGAATTGAGCATAGTTATGAGAATATCTAGGTATGATCATGTATATAGGCATCACGTCCAAGACAAGTAGACCGACTCCTGCCTGCATCTACTACTATTACTCCACTCATCGACCGATATCCAGCATGCATCTAGAGTATTAAGTTCATGAGAACAGAGTGACGCCTTAGCAAGATGACATGATGTAGAGGGATAAATTCATGCAATATGATAAAAAACCCATCTTGTTATCCTCGATGGCAACAATACAATACGTGCCTTGCTGCCCCTACTATCACTGGGAAAGGACACCGCAAGATTGAACCCAAAGCTAAGCACTTCTCCCATTGCAAGAAAGATCAATCTAGTAGGCCAAACCAAACTGATAATTCGAAGAGACTTGCAAAGATAACCACTCATACATAAAAGAATTCAGAGAAGATTCAAATATTGTTCATCGATAATCTTGATAATAAACCCACAATTCATCGATCTCAACAAACACACCGCAAAAAGAAGATTACATCGAATAGATCTACACAAGAGAGGGGGAGAACATTGTATTGAGATCCAAAAAGAGAGAATAATCCATCTAGCTAATAACTATGGACCCGAAGGTCTGAGGTAAACTACTCACACTTCATCGGAGGGGCTATGGTGTTGATGTATAAGCCTTCCGTGATGGATGTCCCCTCCGGCAGAGCTCCGGAACAGGCCCCGAGATGGGATCTCGTGGATACAGTAAGTTACGGCGGTGAAATTAGAGTTTGGCTCCGTATCTGATTGTTTGGGGGTACGTATGTATATATAGGAGGAAGGAGTACGTCGGTGGAGCAAAAGGGGGCCCACGAGGGTGGAGGGCGCGCCTGGGGGGTAGGCGCGCCCCCCTACCTCGTGGCCTCCTTCTTTGTTTCCTGACGTAGGGTCCAAGTCTCCTGGATCTTGTTCGGTGAGAAAATCACGTTCCCGAAGGTTTCATTCTGTTTGGACTCCGTTTGATATTCCTTTTCTTCGAAACCCTAAAATAGGAAAAAAAAAACAATTCTGGGCTAGGCCTCTGGTTAATAGGTTAGTCCCAAAATAATATAGAAGTGGATAATAAAGCCCAATAATGTCCAAAACAGTAGATAATATAGCATGGAGCAATCAGAAATTATAGATACGTTGGAGACGTATCAAGCATCCCCAAGCTTAATTCATGCTCATCCTCGAGTAGGTAAATGATAAAAACAGAATTTTGATGTTGAGTGCTACTTGGCATAATTTTAATGTAATTCTTCTTAATTGTGGTATGAATATTCAAATCCGAAAGATTCAAGATAAAAGTTCATATTGACATAAAAATAATAGTACTTCAAGCAGACTAACAAAGCAATCATGTCTTCTCAAAATAACGTGGCCAAAGAAAGTTATCCCTACAAAATCATATAGTCTGGCTATGCTCTATCTTCACCACACAAAGTATTTAAATCATGCAACACCCCGATGACAAGCCAAGCAATTGTTTCATACTTTTGACATTCTCAAACTTTTTCAATCTTCACGCAATACATGAGCGTGAGCCATGGATATAGCACTATATGTGGAATAGAATGGTGGTTGTGGAGAAGACAAAAAGGGAGAAGATAGTCTCACATCAACTAGGTGTATCAACGGGCTATGGAGATGCCCATCAATAGATATCAATGTGAGTGAGTAGGGATTGCCATGCAACGGATGCACTAGAGTTATAAGTATATGAAAGCTCAACAAAAGAAACTAAGTGGGTGTGTATCCAACTTGCTTGCTCATGAAGACCTAGGGCATTTTGAGGAAACCCATCATTGGAATATACAAGCCAAGTTCTATAATGAAAATTTCGCACTAGTATATGAAAGTGACGAAATGAGAGACTCGCTAATATAAAGATCATGGTGCTACTTTGAAGCACAAGTGTGGTAAAGGATAGTAACATTGTCCCTTCTCTCTTTTTCTCTCAAATTTTTTTTATTTGGGCCTTTTCTCTTTTTTATGGCCTCTTTTCTCCCCCCCCCCTTTCATCCGGAGTCTCATCCTGACTTGTGGGGGAATCATAGTCTCCATCATCCTTTCCTCACGGGGACAATGCTCTAATAATGATGATCATCACACTTCTATTTTCTTATAACTCAACAATTACAACTCGATACTTAGAACAAAATATGACTCTATATGAATGCCTCCGGCGGTGTACCGGGATATGCAATGAATCAAGAGTGACATGTATGAAAGAATTATGAATGGTGGATTTGCCAGAAATACGATGTCAACTACATGATCATGCTAAGCAATATGACAATGATGGAGTGTATCATAATAAACGGAACGGTGGAAAGTTGCATGGCAATATATCTCGGAAGGGCTATGGAAATACCATAATAGGTAGGTATGGTGGCTGTTTTGAGGAAGGTATATGGTGGGTGTATGATACCGGCGAAAGGTGTGCGGTATTTAGAGAGTCTAGCAATGGTGGAAGGAAGAAAAGTGCGTATAATCCATGGACTCAACATTAGTCATAAAGAACTCATATACTTATTGCAAAAATCTACAAGTTATCAAAGCAAAGTATTACGTGCATGCTCCTAGGGGGATAGATTGGTAGGAAAACACCATCGCTCGTCCCCGACCGCCACTCATAAGGAAGACAATCAAAAAATAAATCATGCTCCGACTTCATCACATAACGGTTCACCATACGTGCATGCTACAGGAATCACAAACTTTAACACAAGTATTTCTAAAATTCACAACTACTCAACTAGCAGAACTTTAATATCACCATCTTCATATCTCAAAACAATTATCAAGCATCAAACTTCTCATAGCATTCAACACACTCATAAAAAAGTTTTTACTATTCTTGAATACCAAGCATATTAGGATTATTTAAGCAAATTACCAAGCTATTTAAGACTCTCAAAATAATCTAAGTGAAGCATGAGAGATCAATAGTTTCTATAAAACAATTCCACCACCGTGCTCTAAAAGATATAAGTGAAGTACTAGAGCAAAACTATATAACTCAAATGATATAAGCGAAGCACATAGAGTATTCTAACAAATTCCAAATCATGTATGGCTCTCTCAAAAGGTGTGTACGGCAAGGATGATTGTGGTAAACTAAAAAATAAAGACTCAAATAATACAAGACGCTCCAAGCAGAACACATATCAAGTGGTGAATAAAAATATAGCTCCAAGTAAAGTTACCGATAGAAGTAGACGAAAGAGAGGATGCCTTTCGGGGCATCCCCAAGATTTGGATTTCAGGTGTCCTTAGATTATCTTGGGGTTGCCATGGGAATCCCCAATCTTAGGCTCTTGTCACTCCTTGTTCCATAATCCATCAAATCTTTACCCAAAACTTGAAAACTTCACAACACAAAACTTAAAGTAGAAAATTTCGTGAGCTCCGTTAGCGAAAGAAAACAAAATACCACTTCAAGGTACTGTAATGAACTCATTCTTTATTTATATTGGTCTTAAACCTACTGTATTCCAACTTCTCTATGGTTTATAAACTATTTTACTAGCCATAGATTCATCAAAATAATAAAACAACACACAAAAACAGAATCTGTCAAAAACAGAACAGTCTGTAGTAATCTGTAGCTAGCGCAAGATCTGGAACCCCAAAAATTGTAAAATAAATTACTGGAAGTGAGTAATTTATCTATTGATCATCTGAAAAAAGTAATTAACTAAATATCACTTTCCAAATAAAAATGGCAGCAGTTCTCGTGAGCGCTAAAGTTTCTGTTTTTTGCAGCAAGATTAACAAGACTTTCCCCAAGTCTTCCCAACGGTTCTACTTGGCACAAACACTAATTGAACACAAAAACCAAAACCAAAACAGAGGTTAGGTAAATTATTTATTACTAAACAGGAGCAAAAAGCAAGGAATAAAAATAAAATTGGGTTGCCTCCTGAAAGTGCGTTATATCGACTAGAGGGGGGGTGAATAGGCGATTTTTATGAAAGTCTTCAAAACGTGGAAGTTATGAAGACAAACAGTAGAGATAAGCCTATCACTATGCAGCGGAAGTTGGATTACACTAGGCAAGCCATGGTCAAGTATTCAATAGAGTGAGAGCACAATGACAAGTAGCTGCAGTGTAATAAGGATCAGGTAGGAAGAAGTTATGAAGCCAAACCAATCATACAGTTACGCTGTGAAGACAAAAGGTATAGCAAGCATGCACTGGCTTCACAATGAGTAACAGTAAGTAAAAGGAAGTGAAGATGAAACCAGTGACTCGTTGAGGACAATGATGTGTTGAACCAGTTCCAGTTGTTGTGACAACTGTACGTCTGGTTGGAGCGGCTAGGTATTTAAACCTTAGGACACACAGTCGCGGACACCCAGTCCTGAACACGCAGCTCAGGACACCAAGTCCTCACCGTATTCTCCTTGAGCTAAGGTCACTTAGTCCTTGCCCAATTACTCTGGTAAGTCTGCAAGGTAGACTCCCAAACCTTCACAGACTTCGTTCACTGGCAATCCACAATGTCTCTTGGATGCTCTGAATGCGACGCCTAACCGTCTGGGGATGCACAGTCCTCAAGTGTAATAAGTCTTCAGATCACACAGACAAGAAGACTTAAGTGATGCCGGATGTTCTCTGGCTCTAGGTGGTTAGGGCTTTTCTCCTCACTAGGAATTTTCTCTCAAAGGCTTCGAGGTGGGTTGCTCTCAAACGACAAAAGCCGTGCACTGAAATCTGAGCAGCCAACCGTTTATGGTTGTAGGGGGTGGGCTATTTATAGCCACTTGGCAACCCGACCTGATTTGTCCGAAATGACCCTGGGTCACTAAGGAACTGACACGTGTCTCAACAGTCAGATTTCAAACTCTCATGGCAACTTTACTTGGGCTACAAGCAAAGTTGACTTGTCCGGCTGTGGACAAGATTCGCTCTCATTGTCTTCACTCGAAGACATAGGTTTTTCTTAGTTTGGGCATCACTTTAGTCATTCTGACTGGTTCTCCTGGACCCCACTTAACAGTACGGTGGTTCCTATGACTCAACACAAAAGAAAAAGAACTACGAAAGATCTAAGTCTTCGAGCTCCATAGGCTTCATAACGTGTCTTCATTTGTCATAGTCTTCAATGTGAATATCTTCATATACCACCTTTGGCTTCAATGTCTTCATACATTTTTAGGGGTCATCTCTGGTAGTAAAACCAAATCAATGAGGGACTTCTACCTGTGTTATCCTGCAATTCTCACAAACACATTAGTCCCTCAACTAGGTTTGTCGTCAATACTCCAAAACCAACTAGGGTGGCACTAGATGCACTTACAATCTCCCCCTTTTTGGTGATTGATGACAAACTAGTTGAAGTTTTCAACGGGGAATATAGTCTGTGAAATTGTAAAGGATAAGGAATTGTCTTCATAATTTGCAAGGGCTCCCCCTGAAGATGTGCATACAAGTTAATTTGCTTTTGGAATGCAAATGCACATGGCAGGTTGTACTTGTGGAGATCCACTTCAGCTTATGATGACAATCCACTATGTATGTGAATATATATGAAGATAATGACATGCATAATGGAAAATGGACGTCTGCAGAATGAGATAAGTGCGGAATTTATCGTCGCACATGCATAATTTATCTTCGCAAACAGGGTGGCAAACAAGTAGCAGACGACCATCGAGTTTTAGTGTTACAACTCAAAGAACCAAATGAAGCAAAAACGAGAGTTGTAAGCACGAAGCAAAAATATAGCAAAACATAAGGCACCCGCCCATATGGACCCGCTTGAAGACTATCAACCCATATGCTTCTCCCCCTTTTGTCAGCAAGGACCAAAAAGGTTTGAAGACATAGAGTGTCTACTCGTTCCCAGGAGCAGCAGGGTCGTTGGAGGTGTTTGGCGGTGCAGAAGAGCTTGGAGGTGCTGAAGCAGGTGGCGGTGATGTAGCATCGTCTTCTTCATCAATGATTCTGGCAGTGACTGTGGCAGCAGATGAAGAAAACTCAGAGTCTTCAAGTGATGGTGTGTTGCGCATCACAGCCCTTCTAGGAGGTGTGGTGTCAAACTTGAATCGCTCAGTGAAGCCATCCTCTTCAAGTTCAGCTTCAGTACACATCATTGATAGCCCTTTCCATGTACGACGACAGGTTTCATGAGTGACGAAAGCATTCTTGGTGGCAAGATTTCAAAGACGATTAACATCCACCAAGAGCCTTTTCATCTGATGCTTTAGCCAGTCGTGATGCCTATCTTGTTTTTGATGAAGGGCCACAAGAAGCTCTCGGTCATTGAGAACACGAGCTCGCTTCTTGGGTCTTGAAGCAGTTGCACTATCAGTGGCTTCAGTTGAAGCAGGGTGTGGCGCACGTGTAGTGCCAGCCAAAGGATACACCCTGGAGATGGCTTCAACACCTTCATCGTTCTGAGTGAAGCTCTGGTGTTCTGCATTCTGAAGACTTAAAGGTTGCTTGGCGGGCTCAAGATATATAGCTTCAGCAGAGGTATCCACATCTGGCAAGAAGATCCGATGGTTTCGGGCGGAGGGCTGATACGAGATCGCAGAGTGCAGTTTGATCAGCCTCATCACCCAAGGAGCATAGAACTTCAAACCAAATAAATCTGAGCGTGACGCTGCAAGTTGGCGTATGAAGAAATCATGTGCATTGAAGCATTTGCCATGAAGGATATAGAATATGAGAGTCTTCATTGCACCCTCAATCTTGGCATGTGGAGAGTGTCCCTTAATGGGCCAGAGAGTCCGCCGGATGATGTGATATAGGGTGCATCATGGGGCAATGGCTTCATCATTGAGAGCATCTAACTCATATTCAGTTCAGGCCTCTGGAATATTCTCTCAATAGCTTCAGTATGTAGTTGACAACCTTCCTCGAAGAATTTGCCAGGAGTGGGCAGGCCGGTGAGCTCAATGATATCAAATGCATTGGCTTCATGATGGACATTGCCGGTCATCCACTCCAGGACCCAAGTCTTCGGATCTCTGTTGTATCCTTTAATGTGGAGGGTGGCATAGAACTGAAGCAGAAGCTCTTCATTCTAGTGCTCTTCATCAGTGACAAACTGCAGCAGACCCACTTGCTTAAAGCAATCCAAAGCTTCCTCCAGACAAGGCAGACCAGCAATGGCTTCAACATCAAGGCGCTTGTGCGGGAAGATGCGACCTTGGTTGTATAGGATGCATGAATAGTAGCTGCGCTAAGGATAGCTCCAGAACCTATCTGATGAAATCCTTTCCCTTGAATAGGGGTTCTTGGAGCTGTTGAAGAACGTATTGTCTGCCTTGAAGCTATTGATGTCAAAGGAGCCAGGTGCTGATGCAGGACCTGGGAACCTTGGCAGCCTTGGGACTGGCTTCTGGACATGAGGCCTGTGCTCAATATGGTAATCAAATTGAGGACCTGCAGCAGACTCGGGAACAGAAGTGTCTGGATCAGTAGCTTCGCTGTCTGCTGAAGCTTTTGGTGGGGAGGGCTCCACATTGGCTTCAGGGTTGGTTGTGGCAGCCTCAACATTTTCAGCCTCCACTCGACTAGCTGGAGGGTCAGACTTAGGCACGTTCTCCTGGAGAACTGCTTCATGATGTAGCGGGGGAGTAGGATCTTGTGGCGCTTCTTCATTTTCTTCGGCTGATGCAGCCGGAATGTCTTCAGCATAGACTTGAGGCCTTGGACCTCTGCAAAGCCTGCGGAACACAGACGACGCCTATGGGGTTGGAGTGGGCTGGGCCTCAAGGTCTTCTTCCTCTTGAGGGCGATCCGCCCATGATGCATCTTGTGCAATTGGCGTCAGAGGACGACCAATGCTGATGAGTTCGCTGTGTTCATACTGAGGAAGGGCTGCATCATCTTGTACATTGTCCTGATGACCAATGTCTTCAGCAGCGATGGGGTCGACTGCTGGTATATCTTCAGCTTCAGGAGCCTCTGTGGAAGCAGGCTCATGAACTGTCAGTTGTCGTTCTGCGTTCGGGTGAACCATAGAAATAGGTTCAACTATCAAGGGCTCTGTGGGAGCAGCCCGAGATTTCTTGGTCTTTCTTTTCTTCTTGCTGGGGGCAGTAGGAGAGGCTTCAGAGCTTTTCTGCTTCCGGGCTTCAGCCTCAGCAGTTCTTGTCTTCTTGAGCTCTGAAGCTGTTGACCGGCTCTTTGGCTTCGAGCCAGTCGTTGTAGTTGGGAAGACAAGCGGAACTGCTTCCTGCCTTGATGCCTCTGGTTCAGCTGGAACAGTGTTCTTCTTTTTCTTTGTGGCCATCTTGGGGTCAATGCCAGGACGCCCAAGTGCCTTGCGCTTCTCAGCCTCATTGTAGGCTTGCACACATCTCTCAGCCAGAGACTTCATCCGCTCACGTGAACCTTGAGCTTCTGCATGCTTCTTCAGAAAGTTTTCCTTGAGCTCGTGCATCATGATCTTGAAGCTCTTCACTTCTTGCATGCTGAGATTGGCCACATGCTTCTTGAACTGAGCCTTTTCATGATCAATTTTCTGCTTCAGTTCAACAATGCGCTGGGCAATTGCAAGTTCTGAAGCAATAGCGCCTTGGAAGGCGACGCTGAGGCCAACGGGCAGCTGTAGATCTTCGAAGATGATGTCTGGTGTGGCAAACCATTCATCGATGAAGTTGTAGATGATGGCGACATCAAAGAGAGGCAAATTGTTGAAGATTTCAGCTTCCTCTTTGCTCTTGATGAGCTGCTCTAGAGCGTCATCTCCAAGATCTTCATCACTTGACAGATCAATGGCTTCGCTGCGCAGAATGGCAGCAGCTGTGAGCTCTTTGCCGGTGTGTGGCTGAGGCACCTTGGCCTTCTGGGGCTTGGAGACGCGGGATACGTCTTCAGACTGCACACTGTCTTCAGGAGGTGCAGTTGCCAATGGCTTCGCCCTTGAGATTTTCGATGAAGGGGCCGGCTTTGAAGCTTTTGGCTTCTTAGACTGCTTAGGCTTTGCCACTGCAGGCACTAAAGGCGCTTCATCAGACTCAGTGTCAGCTGCAGGCTCAGTCACTGCAGTCCCTTGAACCAGGATGTAGGTGATGAGGCCTTCGAGGTTGGCAAACGGACCGACGACATTGGGTTCTGCTTCGCGTGTGCCATCTGCCCTTGGTGCTGAGGGACCAGGGTTGAAGTCTAACCCCAACTTCTTCTTGTTCTGCTTCGCTGATTGTTGGGCAAACTGGAAGTTGCGCTTGAATAGATTATCGTCACGACACCAGAGTAGTGATGACGGATGTGCATCATCAGGTTGTGGCCCACGAACCATGCATGGATAGAAGCTTTGGGCAATAGCTTCATCTCTGGACCTGGGTACAAGGTTCTTGTATAGGACGTCTCCCCACGGTCTTTTGATGGCACTTTTCTCAGCATACTCTTGGGTAGTGAAGCGGTATTTGAACCATTGTTCAGCCCAATAGAGTCGAATCCATTGGATTCGGGTCTTGCGCTGCCCATAATTCTCTTCAGGATCTGTTTTATACATTTCTGCCAGGTCTTCAGGCAGATCTTTGGAAGTTCCTTCATGTCGCTATCTGCCCCCCTTCCTTGCTGCTGCTTTTGAAGCCATAAACTTTAACTTGAAAGGCTTCAAAACTTTCAAAGGCTTCAAAGGCTTTCTTTTGCTGGACCAACAGGAACTGGCTTGAGGAGAATTTATGTGATGCTGTAGGAATTCTGCAAATGAATGCAGACTATGAGAACCGAAGGATTCTCCCATGGACATGTACCTGTGACAGCATTAAGGTGCGAGGGAAGGGGAAGAGGTCATATGCATTCTCAGAAGGTTTTGAAGATTAATCAGTTTAGAAGACATTGACCTCATCGTGCGAAGACATTCACTCATAGATAAGAAGTTGGTTCCAGATTTGTACGAACCCACAGATCAGTACAAGTGAGGAATCTAACTGCTTCATGAAGTACAAGTGAATATACTAGGCATGTTATGCGATGCAGATTAAGAGATCTAACTTGTGTGAAGATAAACTTCTTATGGTAGAAAGTGACAGAACCATGAGATCAAAAGGGGATGTAAAAAGAAGTTTTATTTACCACACTTGGAACTGCTAGACGGAAGTGGGAGATGATGCCGAGCAGTTCAGTCCTCCGTGCCCTACTTGGTGACGGAGGACACCTAAAGCGACGGCGGAGAGAACGATGTCCGCGGTCGGCGTGAGGACGGCGTCGGAGAGGTTGCGGCAGCGAAGCGCTTCGTCGTCGGTGTCGTCGAGAGCTAGCGGTGGCGCTAGGGTTCGTGCGAGGGTGGAAGAAGGAGATAATGACCGTGATAAGTGTGAATTTATAGGCACAGGGGCGGCACTGTGCTATTACACAGGTGCCCCTGGCGATTCGCATCTGAGGAACGCGTGGCCTGTTTACGGAAATTTGGGATTTGTTCCACGTCCCACGCACGCCTGGATTGTCGGGCGGTCGTTCCTACTTCTCTGGATTTCACGTGGATAAATGAGCATTGAAAACAGACTTAAATGTTGACTTTGTGTCTTCTGCTGACAAGGGCGCAGAGAAGACATTCGACAGTTTCAATAGAATGCATATGACTTGGAGAGATAGAGTTTGAGATCGAAAGCATAGAGAAGTTTGGGGTCCGATCACATTCACTTAGTTCAAAAGATTCAAACAAGAAGACATAGTTATAAGTGAATGTTGTAGAGGACAGAACACTAGTATATATATATATCTATATAATCAACGTAGTGAAGATAATTATGAAGACATGTTGAGTTCGAAGCCAAACCAAATGTGAAGACATTGCAAGGTAACGCCATGAGTGAAACACTTCAAAATAGAACGTTTGGTGGTGGCGTTACCCACCGTATAGGAAGTATTAGACCCAGACACGGCGCACAATTATCGTGGCGCTCCAAAGTCAAATTCCACATTAATGTATTCACACTTAGAATGTATGTCTTCATTGATTGAAGATATACTTTACTTCGTGTGTTGCACATCTAAGTCATCAATATGCATAAGGGTTAGGATGTGTGCCTGATCACAGGACATTTGAGGATTCCAGGATATTTAGCTCACACCGTAACTTTCAAAACCTCTTCTCATCCAAAGGCTTGGTGAAGATATCGGCCAATTGCTCTTCAGTGTTGACGTGTATGATATCAATGTCTTCCTTCACAACATGATCTCTGAGAAAGTGATGACGAATTTCAATGTGCTTTGTCTTCGAGTGCTGAACTGGGTTGTTGGCAATCTTGATGGCACTTTCATTGTCGCAGTAAAGTGGCACTTGCTTCAGATGAATGTCGTAGTCCTTGAGTGTTTGCTTCATCCACAGAAGCTGAGCGCAGCAAGATCCAGCAGCAATGTATTCAGATTCAGCAGTGGAGAGAGATACACAGTTCTGCTTCTTTGAAGACCAACATACAAGTGATCGTCCCAGAAAGTGACATGTGCCTGAAGTAGACTTGCGATCAACTTTGTCACCAGCATAATCAGCATCCGAAAATCCAACCAAATCAAACTCTGAGCCCTTTGGATACCATAATCCTAGAGTTGGGGTGTGAGCCAAATATCGAAGAATTCGCTTCACAGCTAAGTGATGCGACTCCTTTGGTGCCGCTTGAAATCGAGCACACATGCAAACACTAAGCATAATATCTGGCCTAGATGCACATAAATAAAGCAAAGAGCCAATCATGGAGCAGTATACCTTTCGATCGAACTCTTTACCATTGTCGTCAGGACCTAGATGATGTTTGGCTGGCATTGGTGTTGTGAAGCCTTTGCAGTCTTGCATACCAAACTTCTTCAGGCAATCTTTGAGATACTTCTCTTGAGATATGAAGATGCCATTGCGTTGTTGTCGTATTTGAAGACCAAGGAAGAACTTCAGCTCCCCCATCATGGACATCTGATATTGCTCTTGCATCATATATCCAAACTCTTCACTGTACTTCTGATTGGTGCAGCCGAAGATAATGTCATCCACATATATTTGGCACACAAACAGTTCACCATCATATGTCTTCGTGAAAAGAGTGGGATCCAGGGAACCAGGTATGAAACCTTTGCTCTTCAGGAAGTATTTGAGTGTGTCATACCAGGCCCTAGGGGCTTGTTTGAGGCCATACAGTGCCTTGTTGAGCTTGTATACCATGTCAGGATGTTTTGGATTTTCAAAGCCAGGCGGTTGTGCAACATACACTTCTTCTTCAATCTTGGCATTGAGAAAGGCACTTTTTACATCCATTTGATATAGAAGTATGTTATGATGATTTGCATAGGCCAGCAGAATGCGTATGGCTTCAAGCCTAGCCACAGGAGCAAATGTTTCATCGAAGTCAATGCCTTCCACTTGAGTATATCCTTGAGCAACAAGACGAGCTTTGTTTCTGACAACCTGACCATGCTCATCTTGTTTGTTGCGGTATATCCATTTGGTGCCTATTATGTTGTGCTTCCGTTGATCTGGACGCTTAACCAGTTCCCATACATTATTCAGCTCAAACTGTTGAAGCTCTTCTTGCATAGCTTGAATCCATTCAGGTTCCATGAAGGCTTCTTCAACTTTCTTGGGTTCTGATATTGAGACGAATGCGAAGTACCCATAGAAATTTGTTAGCTGAGTTGCCCTTGAATGAGTGAGTGGACCAGGTGCATTAATGCTGTCAATTATTCTGTCAATCTGCACTTCATTGGCAACACGAGGATGTACAGGGCGAAGACTTTGCTCTTGCTGATCTGTGTTGTTGTTCGGAGGAATGTCTTCAGGCTGAGCATTGTCTTCATGTTGATCAGGTGCTGAGATGATAAGTTCTTCTTCAGGATGAGCTTCAGAAGGTATAATATCTCCAGTTCCCATTAGCTTGATTGATTCACTAGCTGGAATCTCATCTAGCACATTTGGCAGTTGCTCTCTTTGTGAACCATTTGTCTCATCGAACCGCACATCCACTGTTTCAACCACTTTGTAATGAAAGAGATTGAAGACTCTGTAGGAGTGCGAATCCTTTCCATATCCAAGCATAAAGCCCTCATGTGCTTTTGGTGCAAACTTTGAGGTGTGGTGTGGGTCCTTGATCCAGCACTTTGCGCCAAATACTCTGAAGTAACTGACATTTGGCTTCTTGCCAGTTAGGAGTTCATAAGATGTCTTGTTCAGAAGCTTGTGAAGATAAACACAATTGATTGTATGGCATGCAGTGTCAATGGCTTCAGTCCAGAATTTTCTTGGAGTCTTGTATTCATCTAGCATTGTTCTGGCCATCTCAATGAGTGTTCTGTTCTTGCGTTCGACGACGCCATTCTGCTGTGGCGTGAACGGAGCTGAGAATTCATGTGTGATGCCCAAGGTATCAAGATATGTATCAAGGCCAGTGTTCTTGAATTCAGTGCCATTGTCACTTCTGATGTGTTTTATCTTGGCGCCAAAATTGTTCATAGCACGATTCGCGAAGCGTCTGAAGACATCCTGCACTTCAGTCTTGTAAAGGATTATGTGCACCCAAGTATATCTAGAGTAATCATCAACAATGACGAAGCCATAGAGGCAAGTAGTAGTAGTAAAAGCTGAGTAGTGAGTGGGACCGAAAAGATCCATGTGAAGCAGTTCGAAGGGTTGAGTAGAAGTCATGATTGTCTTTGAAGGATGTTTTGCCCTTGTCATCTTCCCTGCTTCACAGGCACCGCATAAGTGATCTTTCTTGAACTTGATACCCTCGATGCCTATGACATGCTTCTTCTTCGCAAGGGTGTGGAGGTTCCTCATGCCAGCATGCCCAAGCCTCTGATGCCAAAGCCAGCATTCTGAAGCTTTTGTAAGAAGACATACTGCAAGTTGTGGCCCTGCTGAGAAATCTACCACGTACAGATCATCCTTTCGATACCCTTCAAACACTAGAGACTTGTCAGATTCCATTAGTACTAGGCAACGATATTTTCCAAACATTACGATCATGTTCAAATCGCAAAGCATTGAGACAGACATTAAGTTGAAGCCAAGGGATTCAACAAGCATGACTTTATCCATGTGTTGATCCTTTGAGATTGCAACTCTACCTAGACCCAATACCTTACTTTTACCAGTGTTAGCAAATGTGATGTGGCTCTTGTCGGATGGATGTAAGGTTGAGTCCATAAGAAGGCTTCTTTTGCCAGTCATGTGATTTGTACACCCACTGTCAATAATCCATTCTGAAGACTTTGAAGACGCTGGTGTCGTACCCTACAGTGCAGTTATGGGGATAGGCTTCACGAAGAGAATTGTGAAGCAAAAACATTTGACGAACCAGTGGGTTATGAAAACTTAGATCCAGATTAGGACTAATAGGGAGAGTAGCATGCGATTCAGGAACGAAGTACATAATGATGCCATTTGGGCATTTTATCTTGCACCCTACAAGATTTGTAAGGTCCCCAGCAATAGCGTCAGAAGATTTTGTTTTTCTGCTGGAGACCTTTCCCTGCAAAAGAGAGTTAAGCTTTCTTAACCACCCACATCTTCAAGGGTGGCTTAGAAGCAATAAGTCTAAGTGCAGCATCTGAGAATTTTGGCTTTGAAGCCTTAGCAAACAGTCTTGCAGGTGGACAATAATACTCATAGGAATAAGCAGAATAATTTTTGGTCATATGAACATGACGGTTCGATGAACCTCTCTCATATTCATTTGAGTTAGTGTGACTCAAGTGAGTCCTCTGTTTGTATGAAGCCTTTGGACCGTATGAAGCCTTTGGTCTGAGGTTTGTCTTCTCCAAGTGAGGTGTCATGAAGACATTCACAGGAGGATTTTCCAGACACTTTTTCGGAACCCAGATCTTCTTCATAGGCGGTCCATTCCTGCAGTTAGTACCAATGTACCTGGCAAACACTTCACCATTCTGATTCTTAAACAGTTTATAGTTTGCATCAAAGGATTCATCAATAATTATGGGGTTAGCACATGTGAAGCCAGATAAATTGGATGGATCTGCTGAAGGTTCCTTTGCAGCAACCCATGTGGTTTTGGGGTACTGCTCAGGTTTCCAGTAAGAGCCATCTGCATTTATTTTCCTTACGAACCCAACACCCTCTTTCCTAGGGTTTCGGTTCAGAATCTGCTTCTTGAGGACATCACATAATGTCTGATGTCCTTTAAGACTTTTGTACATCCCTGTTTCAAGCAATGTCTTCAATCTAGCATTCTCATCAGCAATAGCAGTGGTATCCTCAGCAGAGTGGTTAGTTACCACATCAATAGTTGAAGATATTGCAACAGCAGTAGCAGTGGAACATTCAGCAACAGAAGTAGCATTATCACGCTCAATGCATTTAAGACATGGTGGTTCAAATCCTTCCTGAGCGGAACTGATCTGTTCGGCGCGAAGTGATTCGTTTTCCTTTTGAAGATCTTCATGAGCCGCTCTCAATTTCTCAAGTTCTTGCTTCCTTTGAAGATAATCATAGGAAAGCTTTTCATGAGTTGTTGAGAGAGTATCAAGACGATCTTCAAGTTCCTGATACTTAACGTGAAGATTTTTTATGTCTTCAATTAAGGATTCAGATCGAGTCATTTCAGCACCCAACAGATCATCGTTTCTGTCTAACAGTTTTTGAATATGTTCCATAGCTTTCTATTGTTCAGTTGCAATTTTAGCAAGTGTTTTGTAGCTGGGTTTTGAATCACAGTCAGAGTCATCGTCACTAGATGTTTGATAGCGAGTAGTGCATGTGTTTACCTTGGCACCGCGTGCCATGAAGCAGTAGGTAGGAGTGGAGTCGTTCTTGTCATTTGCATCAGTGTCGGTGATGAAGTCATTGTCTTCAGTGTTGAAGATGGACTTGGCGACGTATGCTGTAGCCAGACTCGCAATGCCAGAATTAGACTCGTCCTCAGATTCCACCTCTGCCTCCTCAGAAGCGGACTCCTCTTCTGAATCCATTTCCTTGCCAAAAAACGCACTGCCTTGCTAGATGAGCTCTTCTTGTGTGATGAAGACTTTGAGGAAGACTTGGAAGAAGACTTTGAGTATTTCTTCTTCTTCTTGTCGTCAGAATCATATTCCTTGCTCTTCTTCTTCCTTCTGTTCTCATTGTCCCACTGTGGACACTCAGAGATGAAGTGTCCAGTTTTCTTGCACTTGTGACATGTTTTCTTCTTGTAGTCATGAGCAGAAGCTTCATCATTCCTTGAGCTTGATCGTGAAGATTTTCTGAAGCCTTTCTTCTAATTTTTGGAACTTCTTCACTAGCATTGCAAGTTCCCTTCCAATGTCTTCAGGATCATCAGAACTGATGTCAGATTCTTCTTCAGATGAGGAAACAGCTTTTGCCTTCAAGGCACGAGTTCGCCCATAGTTTGGACCATAGATATCTCTTTTCTCAGAAAGCTGGAACTCATGTGTGTTGAGCCTCTCTAGTATGTCAGACGGATCGAGTGTCTTGAAATCAGGACGTTCTTGAATCATCGGGGCTAGGATGTCAAACGAACTATCAAGTGATCTCAGCAGCGTCTTGACGATTTCATGTTTGGTGATCTCAGTGGCGCCGAGGGCTTGAAGTTCATTTGTGATGTCAGTGAGCCGGTCAAATGTGTGCTGGACATTCTCATTGTCATTTCGCTTGAAGCGGTTGAAGAGGTTGCGAAGAACACTGATTCTCTGATCTCTCTGGGTTGAGATGCCTTCATTGACCTTGGAGAGCCAGTCCCAGACCAGCTTGGATGTCTTCAAGGCACTCACACGGCCATACTGTCCTTTTGTCAGATGACCACAGATGATATTTTTGGCAGTAGAGTCCAGTTGAGTGAACTTATTGACATCAGCCTTGGAAACGCCGTTCTCGACGACATACCATAGGTCGACGTCAATGGCTTCAAGATGCATGCGCATCTTATTCTTCCAGTAGGGATATTCAGTTCCATCGAAGACGGGGCACGCAGCGGAGACTTTGATTATCCCTGCAGTCGACATAGCTAAAACTCCAAGTGGTTAAATCGAATCACACAGAACAAGGGAGCACCTTGCTCTAATACCAATTGAAAGTGCGTTATATCGACTAGAGGGGGGTGAATAGGCGATTTTTATGAAAGTCTTCAAAACGTGGAAGTTATGAAGACAAATAGTAGAGATAAGCCTATCACTATGCGGCGGAAGTTGGATTACACTAGGCAAGCCATGGTCAAGTATTCAATAGAGTGAGAGCACAATGACAAGTAGCTGCAGTGTAATAAGGATCAGGTAGGAAGAAGTTATGAAGCCAAACCAATCATACAGTTACGTTGTGAAGACAAAAGGTATAGCAAGCATGCACTGGCTTCACAATGAGTAACAGTAAGTAAAAGGAAGTGAAGATGAAACCAGTGACTCGTTGAGGACAATGATGTGTTGAACCAATTCCAGTTGCTGTGACAACTGTACGTCTGGTTGGAGCGGCTAGGTATTTAAACCTTAGGACACACAGTCCCGGACACCCAGTCCTGAACACGCAACTCAGGACACCAAGTCCTCACCGTATTCTCCTTGAGCTAAGGTCACTTAGTCCTTGCCCAATTACTCTGGTAAGTCTTCAAGGTAGAGTCCCAAACCTTCACAGACTTCGTTCACTGGCAATCCACAATGTCTCTTGGATGCTCTGAACGCGACGCCTAACCGTCTGGGGATGCACAGTCCTCAAGTGTAATAAGTCTTCAGATCACACAGACAAGAAGACTTAAGTGATGCCCAATGTTCTCTGGCTCTGGGTGGTTAGGGCTTTTCTCCTCACTAGGAATTTTCTCTCAAAGGCTTCGAGGTGGGTTGCTCTCAAACGGCAAAAGCCGTGCACTGAAATCTGAGCAGCCAACCGTTTATGGTTGTAGGGGGTGGGCTATTTATAGCCACTTGGCAACCCGACCTGATTTGTCCGAAATGACCCTGGGTCACTAAGGAACTGACACGTGTCTCAACGGTCAGATTTCAAACTCTCATGGCAACTTTACTTGGGCTACAAGCAAAGCTGACTTGTCTGGCTCTGGACAAGATTCGCTCTCATTGTCTTCACTCGAAGACATAGGTTTTTTTTAGTTTGGGCATCACTTCAGTCATTCTGACTGGTTCTCCTGGACCCCACTTAACAGTACGGTGGTTCCTATGACTCAACACAAAAGAAAAAGAACTACGAAAGATCTAAGTCTTCGAGCTCCATAGGCTTCATAACGTGTCTTCATTTGTCATAGTGTTCAATGTGAATATCTTCATATACCACCTTTGGCTTCAATGTCTTCATACATTTTTAGGGGTCATCTCTGGTAGTAAAACCGAATCAGTGAGGGACTTCTACCTGTGTTATCCTGCAATTCTCACAAACACATTAGTCCCTCAACTAGGTTTGTCGTCAATACTCCAAAACCAACTAGGGGTGGCACTAGATGCACTTACACCTCCCAACAAGCGCTATCGTTTAACGCCCCTAGCTAGGCATAAAAAGCAAGGATAGATCTAGGTATTGCCATAATACTAAGATAGATCATTAAAACTCATTTCATATTATCTACGTTCGGCAGCAAGTTTTCTTTGAGGCAAGCAAAAGTAATCAAAATGGCTAAATTTAATGGGACAAAAGTCCCCAAGATCAACCTTGGGAGGTATAGGTTCCTCCTTTGGTCCTTCGTATTGTACAAGCAATTCATCATTATAAGCATTCTTTTGACAGAACTTTGTGAGCCTATATTCAATAGAATATCCTAGTTCATTATTTTGAATGGCCAAATCATCATGAAGTTCAGAAATTCTATCAACTAAAACATTGGCAGGAACCCTTTTTCTAAGATTTTCCTTGAAAGCAACATAGTCTAGAGATTGAAAACGCATTATTTCTTCTTGATCAAAAAGGATAACCTCTATGGGAGGACGGCAAGAGTCCACCCTATAATGCGCAAAGATTTCTTTGGCCTCTTTTATTATGAATCTAAACTCATGAGCCAAAAAGATAGTAGCGGCACGCTTAACAGAAGAATGCTCAATATTAGAAATTTCTAGGAAAATACTTTGTATGCAAGGATGCATGTGCATGAATTGTCTTTCAAGTTCAACTACAAGCATGGCAATAGCATCCTTAAGACTACTAGTTCTATGAAGGATAGAACTACCCATAGAAGGTAAACCACCGGCACAAGTAAAGAAATCTTGAATAACTCCTTTTCCAATAATATTACCACTACCAACATGGATTTTTTTGTATGTAAGATGGGGGGTTCTTTAGCAGGAGCATCAGAATTTTTCATGATATTATTACTGTCCATATCGACAATAATTTCCACAATTTCAGACATAACGACAGAGGCTGCAAAGGGCAAAAAAGGAAAATAGAGAAAGAGAGGGAGGATAGAGAGAGAGGGCGAATAAAACGGCAAGGGTGATGTGGGGGAGAAGAAAACGAGAAGCAAATGGCAAATAATGTAATGTGGGAGATAAGGGTTGTGATGGGTACTTGGTATATTGACTTTTGCGTAGACTCCCCGGCAACGACGCTAGAAATCCTTCTTGCTACCTCTTGAGCACAGCGTTGGTTTTCCCTTGAAGAGGAAAGGGTGATGCAGCAAAGTAGCGTAAGTATTTCCCTAGGTTTTTGAGAACCAAGGTATCAATCCAGTAGGAGGTTATGCGCGAGTCCCTCGTACCTGCACAAAACAAATAACTCCTTGCAACCAACGTGATAAGGGGTTGTCAATCCCTTCACGGTCACTTACGAGAGTGAGATCTGATAGATATGATAAGATAATTTTTTTGGTATTTTTGTGGTAAAGATGCAAAGTAAAATAAAAGCAAAGGAAGTAACTAAGTATTGGAAGATTAATATGATGAAGATAGACCCGGGGGCCATAGGTTTCACTAGTGGCTTCTCTCAAGAGCATAAGTATTTTACGGTGGGTGAATGAATTACTGTTGAGCAATTGATAGAATTGAGCATAGTTATGAGAATATCTAGGTATGATCATGTATATAGGCATCACGTCCAAGACAAGTAGACCAACTCATGCCTGCATCTACTACTATTACTCCACTCATCGACCGCTATCCAGCATGCATCTAGAGTATTAAGTTCATGAAAACAGAGTAATGCCTTAAGCAAGATGACATGATGTAGGGGGATAAATTCATGCAATATGATAAAAAAACCATCTTGTTATCCTCGATGGCAACAATACAATACAATACGTGCCTTGCTGCCCCTACTGTCATTGGGAAAGGACACCGCAAGATTGAACCCAAAGCTAAGCACTTCTCCCATTGCAAGAAAGATCAATCTAGTAGGCCAAACCAAACTGATAATTCGAAGAGACTTGCAAAGATAACCAATCATACAAAAAAGAATTCAGAGAAGATTCAAATATTGTTCATAGATAATCTTGATCATAAACCCACAATTGATTGGTCTCAACAAACACACCGCAAAAAGAAGATTACATCGAATAGATCTCCACAAGAGAGGGGGAGAACATTGTATTGAGATCCAAAAAGAGAGAAGAAGCTATCTAGCTAATAACTATAGACCCGAAGGTCTGAGGTAAGCTAGTCACACTTCATTGGAGGGGCTATGGTGTTGATGTAGAAGCCCTCCGTGATGGATGCCCCCTCCGGCGGAGCTCCGGAACAGGCCCCAAGATGGGATCTCGTGGATACAGAAAGTTATGGCGGTGGAATTAGGGTTTTGGCTCCGTATCTGGTCGTTTGGGGGTATGTAGGTATATATAGGAGGAAGGAGTACGTCGGTGGAGCAACAGGGGGCCCACGAGGGTGGAGGGCGCGCCTGGGGGGGTAGGCGCGCCCCCTACCTCGTGGCCTCCTCCTTTGTTTCTTGATGTAGGGTCCAAGTCTCCTGGATCATGTTCGGTGAGAAAATCACGTTCCCGAAGGTTTCATTCTGTTTGGACTCCGTTTGATATTCCTTTTCTTCGAAACCCTAAAATAGGCAAAAAAACAACAATTCTGGGTTGGGCCTCCGGTTAATAGGTTAGTACCAAAAAATAATATAAAAGTGGATAATAAAGCCCAATAATGTCCAAAACAGTAGATAATATAGCATGGAGCAATAAAAAATTATAGATACGTTGGAGACGTAGCAACGCTCGTCGGGCCCGTGCTGAGCGCTGGGCCGCCCTTGCCGCTCGTGTCGCCTAGACGGTGCCCGCCGGTGGACCTCCCCGCTGCTCTCCATCACCCGCTGCCAACGCCGCCACTGGCCTGGCGGGAAACGAGCATCAAGCTTCGTCGCTGCGCCCCTCTGTGCAGTGGGACGGACGCACCGCCACCCCGTCGCTGACTCCGGCCGGCTCGTCGTCCCACGCTCGTCGCGCACCCACGGACGTGCAGGCCGCGCTGCTCATGGCGCACGAGCTCATGTGTTACCGCCCCGTCGACGACCTCTACGAAGACTGGCTGGACCACATCACCGAGCTCGTCAGCGCCGCTGGGGGCTCTCCCGCGCCGTCTCTCTCGCTGCCTCGTCCGCCCCCTGCTGCGGGCGACGTAGCCCATAGATCCCCTCCGCCACCTCCACTTCAGGACGTCGCCCTCACACCAAGACGCGCGGCCCTTCGGTGCAACCCACCGCATAGGGCGCGCGCATGTGAAGAAGGCAGCTGCCAGGGAATCCCGCGACCGCAAGAAGATGCTCTTGCACTCCCTGCACCACCACGTCAAGATCGCGCGCTGCCTGCGGTGGCAGTGCGTGGGTACCAAGACCAGGCTCCACCAACACGACGGGCTCCAGTGACCACGGCTGGTTGCCGCGCCTTCAGCCCCTAGCTGCACAACGTTGTCTGGCCCGGCAAGTTCAAGCCCGGCCTGCCTCCGCACTACGACGGCACCCCCGACCCTGCTGAGTACTTGCAGCTCTATGAGTAGAGCATCGAGGCGGCCAATGCCAACGAGAAAGTTATGGCAAACTGGTTTCCCATGGCTCTCAAAGACGGCGCGTGCTCGTGGCTCTTGAACCTGCCCGCGGGATTGATCTCCTCCTAGGGAGAGATGTGTGAGCGCTTTGTCACCAACTTCCAAGGCACTCGTGACCGCCACCTGTCGTTGGTGACCTGCGGCGCATCAAGCAGCAGCCATGGGAGACCCTGCAGAAGTACATCCAACATTTCAATAGCGTTCGCCTCAAGATCCCCAAGGTGATGGATGCGGCCATCATCTCAGCATTTTCCGACGGCGTTCGTGATGTCAAGATGAAGGAGGAGCTCACCATACATGAGGACCTGTGCACAGCTCTGGAGATGTTCAACATGGAGACCAAGTGCGCGAGAGCTGAGGAGGGACGCCTCTCCCTTCTCGAGCTTCCAGCGACCGACCCTGAAGACAAGAAGACCGAGACCAAGGACGTGAAGCGCAAGGGGGCCGCCGTGCTCGCAGCGGAGCCGGAGATGAAGCGCGGCTACGACCACTCCGAGTCGTCCAAGGCCAACCGCCTATTCTACGCCTTCCACAACGTGCACATCCACAACACCAACGACTATTAGGAGCTCAGGGCCATCCGCGGCGGGCGCTTCGGTCGATGCCCCGAGCGCAATGATCGAGGCTAGGCTGTGGAGGAGGCCAAAGTGGAGGACGTTGGGATGACCGCGGCCCTCGCCAAGAGTGGCGCGACCGATCTCGCGGGAGTCGCTGGCAGGACCAGCCTTGCGAGGGCGCCTGGAGAGACCGGCCTCAGGAGGACTGTCCGCAGGGCAAGGCCGGGCTCCCTTCACTACCACCACCAGCACCGAGGAGGAACGACGACCATCACCAGGACGAGGGGCTGGGGGTTTCTAGGAACCACCCGCCATCGCTTGCATCGAGGGTGGCGCTCAGGGCCTAGCCTCTCAGCGCATCTTCAAGCAGTTTGCACGCGAGGTGAACGCGGCCCTTCCCAGGTTCGAGGCCATGCGCCCGCTCAGGTGGTCCAAGTACACCATTACCTTCGGCTCATCTGACCAGCTCAAGTGTGCGGCAACTGCCGGCACCCTCCCGATGCTCTGCTCGCCCATCATCAGCAACGTCCTCATCACCAAGACCCTCATTGACGGCGGCACAGGGCTCAATGTCCTTTCCGTCGAAACATTCGACCGCCTCCAAGTGTCGTATGATCAGTTGCAGCCAACCAAGCCCTTCTCAGGAGTGACCAATGACTCCACCACCCCGATAGGGCAGGTCCGCCTCCTTGTCACCTTCGGCAAGCGCGACAACTACCGCATCGAGCTCATCGACTTTGATGTCGCCCACATCCGCCTGTCGTACAATGCCATCATTGGGTATCCAGTCCTAGCCAAGTTTATGACAGTGACTCATCACGGCTACAATGTCCTCAAGATGCCAAGAAGCTGCGACATCATCACCGTCGCCTGCGAGGAAAAGGATGCGGTGTGCTCTCTCGAGTGCGCTTACCAGGCTGCAGCGGCCAAAGACCCAGATAACGAAGGCACCGTCTACCATCCTGGGGGTGTCCCCAAGAAGAAGAAGCTGCTGCTCTGCCAAGGGCTTCGGGAGGGCGGAGTCTCCAGAGGCACCGCCTCAGGACCCGCACACATATACGGGGTGCCTCCCTCTCTTGCATAGGAAGGCGCGCCCGGCGCCCTCCTCAGGCTGGGCTCGAGGGCTCTTTTATGGAGGGCCTCTGACCTAGCCAATGTCACGAGGGAGGTGCTCGGGCACCACGTGGAGGCATGCTTCAACGCACGCTTCCCTCACAAGGGCACAAGGCGTGGAGTGCCTGGTGCTTAGGAGTTCATCACCAAGGTGATCGAGGAGCTCCAAAAGGTGAGAATCATGCGCGGCGACCGCCGCCCACCACCTGGCGCAGCTCCTCGTCCTAGCGAGGACGACGAGGTGCACGTCTGCGTCGACATCTTAGGACTCAACAGTGCGGCATCTCAGGAGCGTTTCTGGCCTTCGCGCGTTGGTCGGTGCGAGGGTCCATCTCACAGCTATGTTCACATGCCATTCAGCTTGCCGAACGCGGTCGTCACCCTCCAGCGCCACCTACGGAGCATTATGGCGGCTTAGGAGGCCCGGCATCATGTAGTTCTGTCAGAGATGGCAACGGTTCTTCATGTGCCGCCCGGGCCCCTGATGCCTCCCGAGGCTTAGGACCCAGGCGACTCGTGAGGAGCAACTCCTTCAGCATGTGTCTCCAGCCACTTCAACACCTCTCCAGCAGCGGTACCAGGTGACTCTTTCCAATTCATTCAATTGGGGGCGCCCCTCGGGCAGCATTATCCCCAAGTCACATGGGCATGTCCCTGCGACGTGTATCCCTTTTGCATCTCTAGCTTACTCTGTTGGGGGCGCCCCTTGGGCTGCATCATCCCTAGGCCGCATGGGTCCGTCCCTGTGGCATGTATCGTCCTTGCATTTACCTGAACTAGCTTGCCTCCTTGCATGAGTTACCTTATGATTATCACTTGCCTGTCCGGTACTTCAATACCATGAACGTCGTGCGCCCTTGCAAGCCCGCCCGCGACTACCTCGTGATTAAGGACTGGCAAGACGTCTGTGCTCTGGTCCGTCCCTGCAGCGTCGCTAAAACCCAAGAGGCTGAGCTCTGGCTCGCGGGCGAGCTCCCGTGTACGTCACCTCCCATGGCCCATGGTGCCTTGTTCTCGCATGAGCTAATAGCGGACGGACGAGCCAGGGCGCGCGACCCGGTGCCTCGTCACCACGGGAGCCGTGCACCGGTTGTCTTTCTTCAAGATTTTTCTCATGAGAAGACTGGGCAGGGCGTCTGTGCTCGGGTTCGTCCCTGCAGCGTCAATAAACCCAATGACTGAGCTCTGTCTGCCGACCCGGCCCCGTTCACGTCACCTCCTGGGTCATTGGTGTTTGGCCTTCTCATGTGATTACCTCAGGAGATTCATTCGGCGTAGGTTATCTAACCATCTCGCAGGACCATCTCAGTTGTCAGGAATCAAATTCAGGCGCAACCCGCCTTGAGGTAGGGCCTCGTGAGTCCCGCGCTGGCTCCCGAGTGCCCAGACACACCTCGTCTAGCCCTTCCATGCAAGCCATGTGTCAGGGTGGGGCTGCACACGCCTCGGGGGCTCCACTCAGAGGGGGCCCCCACCCACGCACCAGTGGAAGCACCATGCTCCGCGTTGGCAGTCGACATGGTCGAGGAGCGGCTATGCCCGTGCAAGTGCGGAAGCGCTACACTCCGCGCTGGTGATAAACAACTGAGGGCGGCCCCTTGGCCGCATCAACCTCGAGGAGCCTCCGGGCTCAGTGTCCGGCCTCATCGCTACGCTTCCCTTCAGGAGAGCTGCACGAGGGGGCTGGGCACGGGGGCTGCACCCAGGTCACGCTTGGCGCACGCCACCCTGACAGGTCACTCGGACCTTGTCATCGTGCACCCCTCCCGAGCGGGACCTCGGCAAGGACAAGTATGGAGGTTTGTTCGTATGTCAAGGGGGACTCCTAAGCATCGCGACTTAGGAGTCTAACTAGTCATGTAGCCCCTCACCCCTTGGCCTCGTCCTAGTGATCCGGACAACCCAATGGTGGCTGAGGCATGCGCGGGGCTGGGCCCTGCCGACGCAGAATGCTAAGGCCTACTTTCTATTCCCTTCCCATGGGCTGTTTGCACGTCAAGGGGGACTCCTGAGCATCGCGACTCAGGAGCCTAACTGGTCACGTAGCCCCTCACCCCTTGGCCTCGTCCTGGTGATCCGGACGACCCAACGGCGGCTAAGGCATGCACGGGGCCGGGCCCTGCCAATGCAGAACACTAAAGCAACGGGAAGGAAATCGCGGAACTTTAGCAAATTATTACAAGACATACTGTTCTTCAAATGCCAAACACAAGTTTTAACGCCTCCACAAGGCACGGTGCATGTTGCAGGAAATAAAAGTGGAGGGGAGCGCCACCAGCAAGCCTTCTCTTCAACCTTGGGCGCTGTCGTCGCCCGCAAGGGGTGTCCTTTCAACGTCGGCACCTCCGTCAGCTGTGGCTGCAGGATCGGCGGTATCACCAGCTGGAGGCGCAGGGTCAACGGCGAGGTACTTCTCCAGCAAGGCCTCTACCCGGTCCTTCACGCCATCGGCAGCAGCTGCGTAGTGCTTCTTGTCCACGGGCTCAAGCAGAGCATCAAGGTCAACGCCGGGGTCGCAAACATGAAGATGGCTGAAGACACGCGTCAGAGCCAAGGAAGAGAGCGCGTGGGCTTCCCCCTCCGCCATGCAGCCGATCCTGTTAACGATGCCCTCGAGCGTCGTGACAAGATGAGGGAGTAGCTTGGTGGGGCCTTCCTCGTCGGTCACCAATGGTTTCTTCAACCCTTCTCATAGAGCTCCCGCGGTGACTCGCGGGACTTCTGCTCAAGGGACTTGAAGGATGCATGATCTTCAACAAGAACCTTCGCCTTGACTTCCAGTTGGGCCTTCTCCGCCTCCACCTTCTTCGCTAGTTCCTCCAGGCGGCTGCGCTCTGCGGCATGCGCTCGCGCCGACTGCTCCAGCTTGGTATCACGACCGGCGGTTGCGTCTTCCCGAGCCTTCATCTTCTCCTCCCACGCCTCGCACTGACGAGCCTCGACGGTGCGCTCATTGCGCATGGTCTCCAGCTCGGCCTCCGCCGACCGGCAGCGCTCTTTGGCAGCCTCGGCATCCTTCAGCGCCACGCCGCGGGCAGCAGCGGCCAGGCCAGCGGCTCGCTCGCCTCCCTCTGAGGCTGCTAAGGCCTGGCTCAAGGCCGCCCTGAAAGATGTGTCGGATTGCAGCCACCCTAAGACCAACTCCAAACGCCCTGCCACCAGGCGACGATCAGCACCTTGAAGGTCGTCCCGAAGCTGGGTCGGCGCGGAAAGAGCCTCCTCCAGAGCACCAGGAACGGCAGAAGGATCACGGCCCGGCGGTGTGATGAGAAGAGGAGGAAGCAACGTCGGTGCCAAGACCTGCAGGTTGGCGGTAGCAGAAGAGGCCGGAGGCTCCTGGGCCTTCGGAGCCTCATCAGGCAAGCTGGGGTCGGGCACCTCCGGAGCTGGCTCGGCCATGGAGATTGCCTTCTCCTGAGGACGGGCCCCTGATTCTCGTAAGGACGACCCGGTCGTTGAAGCACGGGAGTCGTCCCCGTCTTTCCGCGCCAGAGGTGGCACACCGTGGCAGGATGCTGGGTCCCGAGGGCTGTGGCCATCTCCTTCTTCTTCTTAGCCACCGGCTTTGGCCTAACAGCACAGGGGGAAGCCTCAAGGAACAGCGGCGAGGGCAAGAACAAAAGATCAAGACGGGGCACTTACTAGTCCACGGCGGCGTACTCCCTCGGCCTTTTCTGAAGCACCAAGCCCAGAGACTTCATGGGCTAGGGCACTGGCGCGCGAGCTCCAGGGACAGATGAGGATGCGACGATCAGGTCCGCGGTAGCACCAGCAAGTGGCGAGGCGGAGCCACCGCCTTGGGTGATCAGCGCTGATCTACTCTTCTTCAAGACACCGGCCTGCAGCTTCTTCGGGGGGTGCCCCTGGACCTCGTGGTGACCCCGGCGAGGCTCAGTGGCTCCCTCACCAGGTGGTCAGCAGCTTTGTCGTCATCAAGGAGGGTGCGGAGGAGATCTGCTATGCGCGGAGGAGAAGTCTCCCCCACCCCCTCCCGGGTCACCTCCGAGTTAGACCTCTCCTCTTCGCCGGACTCGCCGGAGGACACCACCACCGGGGCCTCGCTGGGCACCGGCGGGACGAGAGTGCGCTCATTGAAGACGGGCATGGCGGCGGCGACCTCCGCTCCGTCTGGGCGGTGGTACAATGGAAGATGGGTATCAGGCGAGTACCCCTAGTCCTCCCCGGCCAGGAAATGGAGGGTCTTGTCCAGCTCCTCGTCAGACAAGGCGTCCAGGCACAAGCGGAGGTCACCTCCTTCTTCCATGAACCTCCACAAGGGGCGCGAGCGCGCCTGGAGCGGGGCCAAGCACTACGACAAGAACTCCTTGACGATCATGGCCCACGTCAGCCTTTCCTTCCTCGGGTCGTCCGGCTTCAGGTCGGCCGCCATCTTCTCTAACACCTGCTTCGCCCGGGGGTCGTCAAGCTTCGTGCTAAGCCATCCCTCATGAGGCAAAGGCATCCCCATCGGCAGCGCCAGCCGAGGATAGGAGCATTTGGCATCCATCAGGACCCACTTGTTCCAGAAGCCCTCGACTTTCTTCCCAGCTCTTGAGATGGCGTTGGTCCCATTGGCCGCGACGAAGTTGGCGCACCCGGAGCACTGGCCCTCCTTGTTCCGTAGGTAGAAGAAATGGCGAAGCAGCACCACAGACGGCATCATCCCCACAAATGCCTCGCAGTAAAAGGCAAAGATCGACAGGAGGAGGACGTAGTTGGGATGAAGATGGAGGGCATGGAGATTATAATGGCTGAGGACAGCATAGAAGAAATCAGAGTGATACGTCCATTTTGCATCATGGTTTTATATCGATATTTATTGCATTATGGGTTGTTATTACACATTATGTCACAATACTTATGCCTATTCTCTCTTATTTTACAAGGTTTACATAAAGAGGGAGAATGTCGGCAGCTGGGATTCTGGGCTGGAAAAGGAGCAAATATTAGAGACCTATTCTACACAGCTCCAAAAGTCCTGAAACTTCATGAAGACGTTTTTAGAATATATAAAAATACTGAGCGCAAGAAGTTCACCAGGGGGGCCACACCCTGCCCACGAGGGTGGGGGCGCGCCCTACCCCCCTGGGCGCGCCTCCCTACCTCGTGGGCCCCCTGGTGGCCCTCTGATGTCCATCTTCTGCTATATGAAGTCTTTTGATGAGAAAAAAATCAGAAGCCATCTCCTCGGACGAAACTCCGTCGCCACGAGGCGGAACCAATCTAGGGCTTCGGCAGAGCTATTCTGCCAGGGAAACTTCCCTCCGGGAGGGGCAAATCATCACCATCGTCATCACCAACGCTCCTCTTATCAGGAGAGGGCAATCTCCATCAACATCTTCATCAGCACCATCTCCTCTCAAAACCCTAGTTCATCTCTTGTATCCAATTCTTGTCTTCAAGTCCGGGATTGGTGCTAGTAGTGTTAATTACTCCTTGTAGTTGATGCTAGTTGGTTTATTTGGTGGAACATCATATGTTCAGATCCTATATGCATATTAATACCCCTCTGATTATGAACATGATTATGCTTTGTGAGTAGTTACGTTTGTTCCTGAGGACATAGGAGAAGTCTTGCTATTAGTAGTCATGTGAATTTGGTATTCGTTCAATATTCTGATGAGATGTATGTTGTCTCTCCTCTAGTGGTGTTATGTGAACGTCTACTACATAACACTTCACCATTATTTGGGCCTAGAGGAAGGCATTGGGAAGTAATAAGTAGATGATGGGTTGCTAGAGTGACAGAAGCTTAAACCCTAGTTTATGCATTGCTTCGTAAGGGGCTGATTTGGATCCATATGTTTCATGCTATGATTAGGTTTACCTTAATACTTTTGTTGTAGTTGTGGATGCTTGCAATAGAGGTTAATCATAAGTGGGATGCTTGTCCAAGTAAGGACAGTACCCAAGCACCGGTCCACCCACATACCAAATTATCAAAGTACCGAACACGAATCATATGAACGTGATGAAAACTAGCTTGACGATATTCCCATGTGTCCTCGGGAGCGCTTTTCTCTATATAAGAGTTTGTCCAGGCTTGTCCTTTGCTACAAAAAGGATTGGGCCACCTTGCTGCACTTTATTTACTTTTGTTACTTGTTGCTTGTTACAATTATCCTATCACAAAACTATCTATTACCACTTATTAAAGTACTTGCAGAGAATACCTTGCTGGAAACCACTTATTATTTCCTTCTGCTCCTCGTTGGTTTCGACACTCTTACTTATCGAAAGGACTACGATAGATCCCCTATACTTGTGGGTCATCAAGACTCTTTTCTGGCGCCGTTGCCGGGGAGTGAAGCGCCTTTGGTAGGTGGAATTTGGTAAGGAAAAATTTATATAGTGTGCTAAAATTTACTGTTAGTTGTTACTATGGAAAGTAATCCTCTAAGGGGTTTGTTTGGGGTATCTTCACCCCGACCAATAGAGCAAAGAGTTGCTCCTCAACCTACTGAACCTACTGAAAATGAAAATGTCTGCTTCGAAATTCCTTCGGGTATGATAGAAAAACTGCTAACTAATCCTTTTGTAGGAGATGGAACACAGCATCCTAATGAGCACTTAATATATGTGGATGAAGTTTGTGGATTATTTAAGCTTGCAGGTGTACCCAGAGATGTTGTTAAGAAGAAGGTCTTCCCTTTATCTTTGAAGGGAGATGCATCGACTTGGTATAGGCTATGTGATGATACGGGGTCATGGAATTACAAACGATTGAAATTGGAATTTCATCAGAAGTTTTATCCTATGCATCTTGTTCATCGTGATCGCAATTATATATATAATTTTTGGCCTCACGAAGGAGAAAGCGTCGCTCAAGCTTGGGGGAGGCTTAAATCAATGTTATATTCATGCCCCAAACATGAGCTCTCAAGAGAAATGATTATTCAAAAAATTTATGCTCGACTTCCTGATAGCAATCGCACCATGCTTGATACTTCTTGTGCTGGCTCTTTTATGATGAAGACTATTGAATTCAAATGGGATTTATTGGAAAGAATTAAACGCAACTCTGAAGATTGGGACCTTGACAAAGGTAAGGAGTCAGGTATGACACCTAGGTTTGATTGTGTTAAATCTTTTATGGATACTGATGTTTTCCGTAAATTTAGCACTGAATATGGACTTGACTATGAGATAGTAGCTTCTTCCTGTGAATCTTTTGCTACTTATGTTGATCTCCCCAAGGAGAAGTGGTTTAAATATCATCCTCCCATAGAAGTAAAAGTAGCTGCACCTATTAAAGTTGAAGAAAAGACTATCACTTATAATGATCCTATTGTTCCTACTTCTTATGTTGATAAACCACCTTTCCCTGTTAGGATAAAGGATCATGCTAAAGCTTCAACTGTGGTTTGTAAAAGCAATATTAAAACTTATACACCTTCTGAGCAAATTAAAGTTGAACCTGATATTGCTATTGTAAAAGATCTCTTGTCTGATAATATTGATGGGCAAGTTATTCATTTCCTTGATGAGACTACTAGAATTGCTAAACCTTGTGCTAAAGATAAAAACAGACCTATGGTAGGCATGCCTGTTATTTCTGTTAAAATAGGAGATCATTGTTATTATGGCTTATGTGATATGGGTGCTAGTGCTAGTGCAATACCTTACGCCTTATACAAAGAAATTATGCATGATTTTGCACCTGCTGAGATAGAAGATATTGATGTCACAATTAAGCTTGCAAATAGAGATACTATTTCACCAATGGGACTTGTTAGAGATGTTGAAGTCTTGTGTGGGAAAACTAAATATCCTGCTGATTTTCTTGTTCTTGGTTCCCCACAAGATAGCTTTTGTCCCATTATATTTGGTAGACCCTTCTTAAACACTGTTAATGCTAAGATAGATTGCAAAAAGGATGTTGTTACCATCGGTTTAGATGATATGTCTCATGAATTTAATTTCTCTAAATTTAGTAGACAACACCGTGAAGAATAATTACCTAGTAAGGATGAAATTATTGGTCTTGCTTCTATTGTCGTACCTCCTAGTGATCCTTTAGAACAATATTTGCTAGACCATGAAAATGATATGTTTATGAATGAAAGAAGGGAAATAGATGAAGTATTCTTTAAACAGGAACCTATTCTGAAACACAATTTGCCTGTTGAAATCCTAGGGGATCCTCCTCCACCCAAGGGTGATCCCGTGTTTGAGCTTAAACCGTTGCCTGATACTCTTAAATATGTTTATCTTGATGAGAAAAAGATATATCCTGTTATTATTAGTGCTAACCTTTCAGAGCATGAGGAAGAGAGATTATTGAAAACTCTGAAGAAGCACCGTGCTGTTATTGGGTATACTCTTGATGATCTTAAGGGCATTAGTCCCACTCTATGTCAACATAAAATAAATTTGGAAGAAGATGCTAAACCAGTTCGTGATCATCAACGACGGCTGAATCCTAAAATGAAGGAAGTGGTAAGAAAGGAAATACTAAAGCTCCTTGAGGCAGGTATAATTTATCCCGTTGCTGATAGTCAGTGGGTAAGTCCTGTCCATTATGTCCCTAAGAAGGGAGGTATTACTGTCGTTCCTAATGATAAAGATGAACTGATTCCTTAAAGAATTATTACAGGTTATAGGATGGTAATTGATTTCCGCAAATTAAATAAGGCCACTAAAAAGGATCATTACACCTTACCTTTTATCGATAAAATGCTAGAAAGATTATCCAAACATACACATTTTTGCTTTCTAGATGGTTATTCTGGTTTCTCTCAAATACCTGTGTCAGCCAAAGATCAATCAAAGACTACTTTTACTTGCCCTTTTGGTACTTTTGCTTATAGAAGTATGCCTTTTGGTTTATGTAATGCACCTGCTACCTTTCAAAGATGCATGATGGCTATATTCTCTGACTTTTGTGAAAAGATTTGTGAGGTTTTCATGGACGATTTCTCCGTCTATGGATCTTCTTTTGATGATTGCTTGAGCAACCTTGATCGAGTTTTGCAGAGATGTGAAGAAACTAATCTTGTCTTGAATTGGGAAAAATGCCACTTTATGGTTAATGAAGGTATTGTCTTGGGGCATAAAGTTTCTGAAAGAGGTATTGAAGTTGATAAAGCCAAGGTTGATGCTATTGAAAAGATGCCATGCCCCAAGGACATCAAAGGTATAAGAAGTTTCCTTGGTCACGCCGGATTTTATAGGAGGTTCATTAAGGACTTCTCAAAAATTTCTCGCCCTCTGACTAATTTATTACAAAAAGATATACCATTTGTCTTTGATGATGATTGTGTAGAAGCATTTGAAATACTTAAGAAAGCATTGATCTCTACACCTATTGTTGAGGCACCTGATTGGAATTTATCCTTTGAAATTATGTGTGATGCTAGTGATTATGCTGTAGGTGATGTTCTAGGGCAAAGAGTTGATAAGAAATTAAACGTTATTCAATATGCTAGTAAAACCCTAGACAATGCTCAAAGAAATTATGCTACTACTGAAAAAGAATTCTTTGCAGTTGTATTTGCTTGTGATAAGTTCAGACCTTATATTGTTGATTCTAAAGTAACTATTCACACTAATCATGTTGCTATTAAATATCTTATGGAAAAGAAAGATGCTAAACCTAGACTTATTAGATGGGTTCTCTTGCTACAAGAATTTGACTTACATATTGTTGATAGAAAGTGAGCTGAGAACCCCGTTGCAGACAACTTGTCTAGGTTAGAAAATGTGCTTGATGACCCACTTCCTATTGATGATAGCTTTCCTGATGAGCAATTAAATGTCATAAATGCTTCTCATACTGCTCCATGGTATGTTGATTATGCTAATTACATTGTTGCTAATTTCATACCACCTAGTTTCACATACCAGCAAAAGAAAAAGTTCTTCTATGATTTGAGGCATTACTTTTGGGATGACCCACATCTTTATAAAGAAGGAGTAGATGGTGTTATTAGACGTTGTGTACCTGAGCATGAACAGGAACAGATCCTACGCAAGTGTCACTCCGAAGCTTATGGAGGACACCATGCTAGAGATAGAACTGCACATAAGGTATTGCAATCTGGTTTTTATTGGCCTACTCTCTTCAAGGATGCCCGTAAGTTTGTCTTATCTTGTGATGAATGTCAAAGAATTGGTAATATTAGTAGACGTCAAGAAGTGCCTATGAACTATTCACTCGTTATTGAACCATTTGATGTTTGGGGCTTTGACTATATGGGACCTTTTCCTTCCTCTAATGGATATACACATATTTTGTTGTTGATTACGCTACTAAGTGGGTAGAAGCTATTCCAGCTAGTAGTGCTGATCATAACACTTCTATTAAAATGCTTAAAGAAGTTATTTTTCCAAGATTTGGAGTCCCTAGATATTTAATGACTGACGGTGGTTCACATTTTATTCATGGTGCCTTCCGTAAAATGCTTGCTAAGTATGATGTTAATCATAGAATTGCATCCCCTTATCACCCTCAGTCTAGTGGTCAAGTAGAATTGAGTAATAGAGAGCTCAAATTAATTTTGCAAAATACTGTTAATAGATCTAGAAAGAATTGGTCCAAGAAACTTGATGATGCATTATGGGCCTATAGAACTGCATATAAAAATCCTATGGGTATGTCTCCATATAAAATGGTTTATGGAAAAGCATGTCACTTACCTCTCGAACTAGAACACAAGGCATATTGGGCTATTAAAGAGCTCAATTATGATTTTAAACTTGACAGTGAGAAGAGTTTATTTGATATTAGCTCACTCAATGAATGGAGAACCCAAGCCTACGAAAATGCCAAGTTCTTTAAAGAAAAAGTTAAAAGATGGCATGATAAAAGGATACAAAAGCGTGAGTTTAATGTAGGTGATTATGTATTGTTATACAACTCTCGTTTAAGATTTTTTGCAGGAAAACTTCTCTCTAAATGGGAAGGTCCTTACGTTATCGAGGAGGTCTATCATTCCGGTGCCATAAAAATCAACAACTTCGAAGGCACAAATCCGAAGGTGGTGAACGGTCAAAGAATCAAACATTATATCTCTGGTAATCCCATAAATGTTGAAACCAATGTTATTGAAACCGTAACCCCGGAGGAATACATAAGGGACACTTTCCGGAATGTTTCAGACTTCGAAATGGAATAGGTATGTGGTACGGTAAGTAAACCGACTCCAAAACAGTTTTAAGGCAATATTTCTCTGTTTTGGAATATTTAGAAAAATAGGAAAATAAGAAGCAGTCCAGGAAGGACACGAGGGCTTCACGAGGGTGGAGGGCGCGCCCCCCTACCTCGTGCGCTCTCCGAACTTCGTTTTCATACACGACACGTATTTTGGTCGGTAAAAATTCATTATATAACCTCCCGAAGGTTTTGACTACCATATCACGCAAAAATCTCTTATTCTTATTTCGAGCTGTTTTCTGCCAGGGTTGTCGAAGCTAAGCATCATGTCGTCTCCCTCCTCCTCCAACAATGAGGGCAACGATGCTTGGCTAATGAATATAGAGCTGAAGAGAGAAGAACCCATGGAGATCAACAAGGATGAAGGGATCAAGAAGTCCATGGAGGACCAAGCTCCGGTAACAAAAGACATCCTTCAAATTGATCACAGTCTTCTTACCCCAACTGAGATCGAAGATTTCAAGATGATCGAGTTAGCTCGTATACAAAATAAGTATCTCACACATGAAAATATTTTGTTGAAGGAGCATATCATCGCACTCAAAGGCATTATCCGCAAGTTAGAAGACATCCTACGCTCGATGTGCGACTATCCATCATCAACAACTCCACCTTCTTCACCAACAAAGGAGACATAATCACATGGGTATGGGCACTCTCCTTGGCAACTGCCAAGCTTCGGGGAGTGCCCCGGTATCTTATCACCATCACTTTTATCTTTACCGTTTTTCTTAGATCGATCCTTTTGGTAATATCTTGATCTAGTAGAATAAAGTTTACGGCATGATCTAGTTTTGAGTTTTGCTTTGTGATCCTTCTATGTAATCGAGTCCGTGAGCTATATAATAAAGATTAGTGTTGAGTCAAGGGCTTGATTATTTTGCCATGATCCTAAGGGAATAAAAGAAAAGAGAAAGAAATAAAAAGAAACAAAGAGATCATGTGAATCTTATGGAGAGTAATGAGCTCACATAGAAAAAGTATGATGAATAAAAGTTGTTGAGAGTTGACAAACATAGTTTTGGTCATCGTTGCAATTAATAGGAAGTAATAAAGAAAGAGAGGTCTTCACATATAAATATACTATCTTGGACATCTTTTATGATTGTGAGCACTCATTAAAATATGACATGCTAAAGAGTTGACGTTGGAAAAGGAAGACAATGTAATGGGTTATGTTTTCTTACATCTGAGATAAATTATATTGTCATGGATCATCCAACATGGTTGAGCTTGCCTTTCCCCCTCATGCTAGCCAAATTCATCGCACCAAGTGGAGATACTACTTGTGTGCTTCCAAATACCCTTAAACCAGTTTTGCCATGAGAGTCCACCATACCTACCTATGGATTGAGCAAGATCCTCCAAGTAAGTTGTCATTGGTGCAAGCAATAAAAATTGCTCTCTAAATATGTATGACTTATTAGTGTGGGAGAAAATAAGGTTTATACGATCGTGTGATATGGAAGAAATAAAAGCGACAGACTGCATAATAAAGGTCCATATCACAAGTGGCAATATAAAGTGACGTTCTTTTGCATTAAGATTTTGTGCATCCAACCATAAAAGCGCATGACAACCTCTGCTTCCCTCTGCGAAGGGCCTATCTTTTACTTTTATCTCCTACCTTGCATAAGAGTCATGGTGATCTTCACCCTTCCTTTTTACATTTTATCCTTTGGCAAGCACAGTATGTTGGAAAGATCCTGGTATATATGGCTAATTGGATGTGAGTTTTCATGAACTATTATTGTTGACATTACCCTTGAGGTAAAACGTTGGGAGGCAAAACTATAAGCCCCTATCTTTCTCTGTGTCCGATTAAAACTCCATACCCATAAGTATTGCGTGAGTGTCAGCAATTGTGAAAGACTATATGATAGTTGAGTATGTGGACTTGCTGAAAAGATCTTATACATTGACTCTTTCCTATGTTATGATAAATTGCAATTGCTCCAATGACTGAGATTATAGTTTGTTAGTTTTCAATGAAGTTTACGATTCATACTTGAAATTGTGATTGAATTATTACAGTAGTATAAGAAATCATATGACAAGAATTATGTAAGTTGTTGTTCTAAGA
Organism: Triticum dicoccoides; assembly: GCF_002162155.2. NCBI lineage: Eukaryota > Viridiplantae > Streptophyta > Magnoliopsida > Poales > Poaceae > Triticum > Triticum dicoccoides. The sequence goes on from NC_041386.1 coordinate 340,104,632, forward strand.
ATGATCATGATGCCCTCATGTCCGTATTTTACTTTTATCGACACCTCTATCTCTAAACATGTGGACATATTTTTCGATTTCGGCTTTCGCTTGAGGACAAGGGAGGTCTAAGCTTGGGGGAGTTGATACGTCCATTTTGCATCATGCTTTTATATCGATATTTATTGCATTATGGGATGTTATTACACATTATGTCACAATACTTATGCCTATTCTCTCTTATTTTACAAGGTTTACATAAAGAGGGAGAATACCGGCAGCTGGGATTCTAGGCTGGAAAAGGAGCAAATATTAGAGACCTATTCTGCACAGCTCCAAAAGTCCTGAAACTTCACGGAAGACGTTTTCAGAATATATAAAAATACCGAGCGCAAGAAGTTCACCAGGGGGGCCACACCCTGCCCACGAGGGTGGGGGCGCGCCCTACCCCCCTGGGCGCGCCCCCTACCTCGTGGGCCCTCTGGTGGCCCTCCAATGTCCATCTTCTTCTATATGAAGTCTTTCGATGAGAAAAAAAATCAGAAGCCATCTCCTCGGACGAAACTCCGTCGCCACGAGGCGGAACCTTGACAGAACCAATCTAGAGCTCCGGCAGAGCTGTTCTGCCGGGTAAACTTCCCTCCGGGAGGGGGAAATCATTGCCATCGTCATCACCAACGCTCCTCTCATCGGGAGAGGGCAATCTCCATCAACATCTTCATCAGCACCATCTCCTCTCAAAACCCTAGTTCATCTCTTGTATCCAATTCTTGTCTTCAAGTCCGGGATTGGTGCTAGTAGGTTGCTAGTAGTGTTAATTACTCCTTGTAGTTGATGCTAGTTGGTTTATTTGGTGGAACATCATATGTTCAGATCCTATATGCATATTAATACCCCTCTGATTATGAACATGATTATGCTTTGTGAGTAGTTACGTTTGTTCCTGAGGACATGGGAGAAGTCTTGCTATTAGTAGTCATGTGAATTTGGTATTCGTTCAATATTTCGATGAGATGTATGTTGTCTCTCCTCTAGTGGTGTTATGTGAACGTCGACTACATAACACTTCACCATTATTTGGGCCTAGAGGAAGGCATTGGGAAGTAATAAGTAGATGATGGGTTCCTAGAGTGACAGAAGCTTAAACCCTAGTTTATGCGTTGCTTCGTAAGGGGCTGATTTGGATCCATATGTTTCATGCTATGGTTAGGTTTACCTTAATACTTTTGTTATAGTTGCGGATGCTTGCAATAGAGGTTAATCATAAGTGGGATGCTTGTCCAAGTAAGGACAGTACCCAAGCACCAGTCCACCCACATACCAAATTATCAAATTATCGAACGTGAATCATATGAACATGATGAAAACTAGCTTGACGATATTCCCATGTGTCCTCGGGAGCGCTTTTCTCGATATAAGAGTTTTTCCAGGCTTATCCTTTGCTACAAAAAGGATTGGGCCACCTTGCTGCACTTTATTTACTTTTGTTACTTGTTGCTCGTTACAAATTATCCTATCACAAAACTATCTGTTACCACTTATTTCAATACTTGCAGAGAATACCTTGCTGGAAACCGCTTATTATTTCCTTCTGCTCCTTGTTGGGTTCGACACTCTTACTTATCGAAAGGACTACGATAGATCCCCTATACTTGTGGGTCATCAAAGAGAAGGGGGGACCAGCCCCGCAAAGATCATGTGCCAGAAGAAGGGATAGACGGAACTGCCGAAAGCCTCCGGCTCGGCGGAGCCGACCCGAAGCGCAGTCTCTCCTCCCTCATTGCTGTCGCCTGCCGTCGCCAGGAGCGTAGCGGCAAGGTTCTTCTCCGAGACCGTGGGCGCGCTCAAGGCAGGCTCGTACCAGGAGGGCGAGCGCGCGGCCTTCGCCTTGTCGGATGCCATCGCCTGCAAGCTTGGGGAGGAGTCCTGGTGGATCTGGAGTCTCTCGGGGCGAGAAGAAGGGGATCTGGAGCAAGACGAAACAAGGCAATGAAGAATCTGTAGCGTGCGCCAGCCTTTTGTCAGGCAAGAACGGTTGTCGAGGCCGCATGGGGAAGCGAAGGCGCCCGCGTCCCACCAATTTCCATGCGTCAATCAAGGTCGCGGGCAGTTGGGGCCTGCGGCGCTCCACACTTGCCCTTTGGCTTCACCTCGAAGCCAAGTCCGAGCGCGCCTTGGGCCCGGGGGCTACTGTCGGTGTTCTAGGACCGGGGGTGCCCAGACTTTCCTGCCTGCGGCCCAAAGCATGGCTCCACAAACGGCCTGGTGTGGCCTAGCTTCAGCAGCGACCACCCAAGACCCTCGTGAGGGGCCAAGACTCACGAGGCGGACGACACCGAGACCTCCCTGAGAGTGGCCTCACTAGGCCGACTCCCGAGGAGCGGAGATATCTATGCAATGGGCATCTCGCGAGGTTCACGTGACGTCAGCCATGACGACCAAGGCCAGGTGGGCGCCAGCGGCCATAGTGTACCAATTTCCTCTTTGGTGCTAAGGAGGCAAGCACAGGCGCGGGGTCCCGAGGCATTGTAGGATCGAAAGTATGTCTAGAGGGGGTGATTAGACTACTTGACCAAATAAAAATCTAGCCTTTTCCCAATTTTAGTTCTAGGCAGATTTTAGCAACTTAGCACAAGTCAAGCAATCAACCTACACATGCAATTCTAAGAGTATAGCAGCGGAAAGTCAAACAATTGCATATGAAGGTAAAGGGAGGAGTTTGGAGTGTGCAAACGCAATTGGAGACACAGAGATTTTTGGCGTGGTTCCGATAGGTGGTGCTATCGTACATCCACGTTGATGGAGACTTCAACCCACGAAGGGTAATGGTTGCGCGAGTCCATGGAGGGCTCCACCCACAAAGGGTCCACGAAGAAGCAACCTTGTCTCTCCCACAATGGTCGTCGCCCACGAAGGACTTGCCTCACTCGGGTAGATCTTCACAAAGTAGGCGATCTCCTTGCCCTTACAAACTCCTTGGTTCAACTCCACAATCTTGACGAAGGCTCCCAAGTGACACCTAGCCAATCTAGGAGACACCACTCTCCAAGAGGTAACAAATGGTGTGTTGATGATGAACTCCTTGCTCTTGTTCTTCAAATGATAGTCTCCCCAACACTCAACTCTCTCTCACAGGATTTGGATTTGGTCGAAAGATGATTTGAGTGGAAAGCAACTTGGGGAAGGCTAGAGATCAAGATTTATGTGGTTGGAGTGGAATATCTTGACCTCAACACAAGTGTAGGTGGTTCTCTCTCAGAAAATATATGTTGGAAGTGTAGGCATGTTCTGATAGCTCTCTTTACGAATGAAGAGTGGGTGGAGGGGTATAAATAGCCTCCACACAAAATCTAACTGTTACACACAAATCACCAAATTCGGTGGGACCGAATCATGAAACTCGGTCAGACCGATTTAGTTCAAAATGTGAACGTTAGGATTTTTGGTGGGACTGACATGTCAACTCGGTGGGACGGATTTTGTTAGGGTTAGGGCATAACGTAATCTCGGTGAGACCGATTACACAAACTTGGTGAGACCGATTTTGGTAATGGACTAACAAAGAGTTGGTTAGGAAAACTCGGTGGGACCAATTTGCTCATCTCGGTTGGACCGAAACATTACAAAAGGGAAACAGAGAGTTTGCATTGCAATCTCAGTGGGACCGATCGCTCATCTCGGTTTGACCGAAACGTTACGAAGGGAAACAGAGAGATTACAATCCCATCTCGGTGAGACCGAGATCCCTATCGGTGAGACCGAAAAGACTAGGGTTTCTGGCAGTGGCTATGTCAACTGAACTCGGTGGCGCCGGATAGAAAGTTTTGGTGGGGCCGAGTTTGACTTTTGGTTTGGGACATATGTGGATGTGAGAAAGTAGTTGAGGACTTTGGAGCATATTACTAAGCACTTTGAGCAAGCAAGTCATTAGGAAACACCTCATCCCCTCTTAATAGTATTGGCTTTTCCTATGGACTTAATGTGATCTTGGATCACTTAAAATGAAAAGATGTAGAGTCCTGAGCTTTGAGCTTGAGCCAATACTTTGTCCTTAGAATTTGAGTGATCCACTTTTCTCATCCATGCCATGCCAATCATTGAGCTTTCCTGAAATGTTTATCTTAAAGTAGAATTAGCTCAATGAGTTATATGTTGTTAGGAATTACCAAAACCACCCAGGGATAGTTGCACTTTCAGTCTCCCCCTTTTTGGTAATTGATGAAAACATATAGATCAAAGCTTCGACAAATGATAAATAAGATAAAAAAACATCGCCGCTTTGAGAAGTATGTGATAAGCAAGAGCTCCTCCTAAATTTGTGCATTATTTAAAATTTGCTTTTGAATGCAAATGCACAATCGATTAGGATCATGGGTAACTCTTCCATGTCACATACAACTTGGTGGGGCGCTCAAAATGATAGAGATTAAAAGCATGCACTCATCACCAAGCTAGTGAGTGGTCATATAAGGATATAAGAGATGATATCATCCAACAAGCATTAAGGGTAGCATATGATCAAACACATGATCAACAAGTATCTCATAAGGACATAATAAAGTATCTCACATAAGAACTCAATAAAGAAGTTCAACCAAAATAGCAAGAGAGATAAAAGGAGCAACACACTCTCTCTCGAAGCCTATGATCTATACATTTTTCTCCCCCTTTGGCAACAAGTTACCAAAAAGTTCAAAAATGCATAGTGCTAAACGACTCTCAGGCTTGATCTTCGGGAGGTGGTGTAGAGAGAACTCCAAGGACGAGGGCTTCCGATGAAGTAGTTGGAGATGGTGGAGTGGCTGCTGGAGGTGGCACTAGAGCTGCGGCTGCTTGTGCTGACACTGAAGCTCAAGCATTTGAGACTGGCACTGCAGCTGACCTCGGACCTCGTGGCACACGCTTGAAAGCATCAATAGTGGACTTGCCCTTCTTCTCCTCTGCTTCCTCCTGAAGCTGTTCAACTGTAGTCTGAATCTCAGTCACCTTCAGATTCAAGATCATAGAATTTTGTTTCCACAATCCTCTCTAGGCTTTCCTGATTCTGAGTCAGGGTTGCCAAGCCCATCTCAATCCTCGGTGTAGGTTGAATCAGATATCCAAGCTCATCTTGCTTGCTCTTTAGGAATACTTGAGATGCCTCTTTAGCAGTTGGCATCCTTGCAGCTTTCTGTGCCCTTGCCTTCTCTCTCTTCTCATGTGCTTGCACAGATGATGGATCTTCCTCAGTCATTACAACAGTATTCTCTTCAAAATCAGCGTAGATGGGCAGGTGCTCCTTATCCAAAAGATACTTGCATGTGCCTATCTTTGAGTTGATGAGCTCCTGAATTTGTGGGGCATACCCACAACTCCTCTTCTGATCAGCTGCTGTCCTTTTGATTGTCTCCACAATCAGACTCATGACTTTGAATTTCTGAGGCACATCAAACAAATGTAGCAAGTTGATGGCATGTCCTCTGATCATCTTGTGATCACCTGACTTGGGTAGCAATGTGTGTCTGAGGATCCAATTTATAGTAGGCAGACCAGACAACAAGTAGTGGACAGATCCAAACTTGTGAGTATCCAAAGCAGCATCTGGGATCTCTCTATACATGTTGGCCATTGTGTTGTGGTCTTTCTTCTTCTCAGCATATACATCCAAGTCATCTTCATGCTCTGCCGGGGCATTGATCAGCTTAGCCCATTCATCAACTAAATATTGGTACCTGGTACCCTCAAACATCCAAACTATCCTCCCATCTGGATAGAAGTGGGCAGTGGAGTAGAACTGCATGATCAGCTCATCGTTCCACTTGGTGAGCTTCTGGGCCACAAAGATATCAACTCCACATGCCTTGAAGCTGTCATATACACCTGGATAGTGATCTTCATTCTCCTTGATGTACTCCTAGTCAACCCATTTCATGTCACACACAATGGGCTTCTTGTCAAGCAGGATTGTCTCATAAAAGTCTTGTTGTTCCTTGGGGTGAAACCTGTAGTCCACAGCAGTCCTCCTCCTGACAGCATATGGATCAGACTGTCTCCATAACCTCAGACCTGCATCCTTCCTGATTTTCATGTTTTCTGCCACAGGGTGTGTGTCATTGTGGTCAGGGATCTTGGGCTTCAGCTTCCTCAACACAACTGGGTCTTCTTCTTCTTCTTCAGCAGCTTCAGGCACTGGGGCCTTGTTTTTCTCCTCAGCGGGAATGTTTCTAGTGCTTCTATTGGATTTAGTCTTATGAGCTAGAGCAGTAGCCTTGGAAGAAGCTTTGGGCTTAGATGGAGTAGCCCCTGATCTGATTGCATCTCCCATGAGCTTTTGTGCTTTGGGTGCTGGTGCAACATCCTCTTCCTCTTCATCTGAGCCTCTCATTATTGATGATCAGCCAAGCACTCTGGCAGCGGTCTTCTTGACCCTTTCCTTCATTTTCTTCCCTTCTCCAATTGCCTCTTTAGTTGGCTTGGAGGTTTCAGCAGTGGATGCTCTGCCTTAGACATTGGAACTCTCTTTGCTGGTGCCTTCTTATGCATCCTTGGCTTAACTGTGGCAGCTGAACCATACTCTTTTTTTAGCACCTTTTTCCTTGAAGTGGCCTCATCCTCAATGGCCACATAATCTTCATCCTCTGAATTAGAAGTTTTCTTCTTCCTGGTACAGGTAGCTGCCTTTGGCAAGTTACTTGGAGTGGTCCTGCTTCCATCATCAGAAGAGCTGGAGGGACTAGTGCCCTCACTCATCTAGACCTGTTCTTCAGATTTGTTCTGGATGTCACTTTTGTCAGACATCATGCAGGCAAACTGTCAGCAGACCCTGTGAATAGATTATATATGAGGTAGAGAAGATGAGCATCACAGAGTGCAGGAGTTTTGCAAAACAATTGAGTCAAAAGGTTTAGTTTTAGTTCTCTGTAGAAGTGATCTCGAAGCTACCGAATTGACAAACTCGGTGATACCGAAGCAACACTTGGAACCTAAACTAGTGAACTTGGGAGGGCCGAGTCACAGTTCGGTGGCACCGAGATTGCTAGGGTTTCACAGAATCTTGAACTCGGTCACACCGAATTGCGCGTTTCGGTCAGACTGAAGAGCGCATGTGCAATGGCCAAGGCCAAATCGGTGAGACCGATTTCTACAGTTCGGTCAGTCCGAGATGAGTTCTATGGAGAGCTAACCCTAAATTTTTTGGATCAATATAGTCCTAAGGAATTTTTAGCTGGATGGATGAATCTCAATCGTGGCAAGAAACATGGCATTGTCCTTGTGCTAGGAATCAGAGTAAAAAAGACAGCACAAGGGATCGAACACTTACCCTAATCCGGCGAGTGTTCGCTACGGCGGCAACGGCGGAGCAGATTGCCGTTGACGGCGGTGGAGACCAATGGCGGGAGGTCGCTGGCGGCGAGAAGACGATCCGAAGACCCGAAGAGGCAGAGTAGGTTATGCATGGGCAAAGGGTTTCGAAATTTTTTCCAAAATTTGGCCCGTCAGTATATATAATCTGACCCTGTCGGTGTGACCGAGTGGAACAACTCGGTGGCACCGAGATGCAAAACTGCATGCAGTTACTGCAACTCGGTGTGACCGAAAGGTTCTAATTGGTTGCACCGAGATTGAAAACCTAGATCAACTAAGTGATCTCGGTAGAACCGAAAAGGATGAATCGGTCATACCGAAATGCACAAAGAGGTTTTTGAAGTTTAAGTCTATGACGAATCGAGAACTCTGAGTGCTCCTCACACAGAGTTGTTCGAATCTGACTTGATCAAACTTTGTGATGTAGCATGAATAGAGTTTGAGACGAGAAAAGCAAAGATAGCTAGAGGGAGTTCTTAGGCATTCTTGTCCATCCATTTGGCAAAAGAGGAAAAACCAAACAATCAAAGCAACAAATGGATGTCCTTGAATGAGAAAAATATGCATTCAACATGCTCACACAATTAAAATGGCAAATGAAATATGTGACGAAGCATGCACAGACACTCTAGCATCTATCAAGCAATTGGCGATGACTAGGTCATCTATATATGAGTATATTGACTTAGGAGTCAAATGAGAACATTTGATCACAGGTCATACTCATCGTTTAAGCACAAGTGGCGTTACCACTTTTACATAGAGCATTATTGTACTCACACCATTAGAGTTGCTTTAACTCAATTGATTGGAGTAAAGCTCCCCCTAGATGTGATATCCCCCCTAAGAGGGATCAATTAACCTTGGGTTTTGTCGATGATGACTTCATGTAGGTAATGAAGATGTGGATGCTCAATGTTGATGTTCATTCGGAGCATTCCATTGGAGTGAGTTGCACTTTCAATACCTACATGGGTTAGTCCCACAAGGGAACAAACAAGGATATCCATAGACATAGAGTGATGTTTACACAAGATGATGTCCATGGAATCATTAGGTTACCTTGTCCCTTGTCTTACCAACAAGAGGTTTTGTGACTCCTTGAACTAGTGCAAGATATGAAAGTTGTTTGCACTTGTCCTTGCCAAAATGATAAGAGTGAAGTAGGTTGGTGGAGTCACCCTCAAGAACTCTCAAGTTCTTATTCTTTGGGATCCACACCATCTTGATGGGAATCCTTGCGGTTGTAGTCGTACTTGAAGTAGAACTAGATGTAGTCTTGGGAATCCATTCGACCAAGGCCTTCGGTGCTTCCTCGAATGCATAAATCTCCTCTTGAAGCTTGTCCTTGCCTTTTTGCTTGTGGTCTTGTGGTGGAAGATCATCTTGAGATTGTGTTCCTTCGAAAGAAGTAGGATCGTACTTCTCTTGTTGAGGAACAAACTTCGTCTTGGGGTATTGATCTTCTTCCCACTCAACTCCATTGGCATTGAACTTTCGTTCAAAACCAACACCTTGATTCTTCCGGTGTCTTCCTTGCTTGCGTACAATTTCCTCAAATTGCTTACTTCCAGCAAGGCTCTTGTAAACACCTTTCTCTATAATTCCCTTCAATAAGCTATTTTCTTGCTCAACTGTAACTTGGCTAAGAGAATCATTAGTGGAATCAAGAGAGCTACTAGAAGCAACAACATTGGATTTAGCATGATTGTTGTTACTACTAGATGAAGCATCTTTCTTGTTCTTGTTACTAGATTTAACTTGTGGCATGTAAGTAGACAAGAGTAAATGCTTGGCAATATAAGAAGAACTTTTCTTGCGAAGATCATCATTGATTGCCTTTAAAAACTCATGTTCTTGCTCAAGGTTGAGCTTTTCAAGGCGTAGCTTATCATGAGTCTTTAAAAGTTCTCGATGATCTTCCAAGGTAGTTTCATGAGCTAACTTAAGAGTGTTTAGTTCTTTAGTTAGATGCTCAATCTCCTTCTTAACATCATCATTTTTTTTATCTTGATTATCATGATTAATAGCAAGCTCATCATAGTTTTCATAACTAGAGTTGTCAACAAGTAAATCATCATCTCCTAGCAAGTCATCTTCATCACTATTGAAATCAACGTACTCGGGATGTGTTACCTTTGGACCTTTAGCCATGAAGAATCTCCCAATTCCTTCATTTGGCGAGTCAAATATGTCATAGGAGTTGGTTGTCACAAGTGCTAGTCCGGCAACACCTTCATCTTGAGTATATTCGGAGTCGGAGTGATAACTTCTTTCGGAGTGATTGTCGGAGTCGGAACCAGATACCCATTCACCAACATGAGCTTGATGTCTTCTTTTTGTGTATCTCCTTGATGACTTGTCCTTCCTTTCCGAGTCCTTGCTTCTCTGAGAGGGTCTTCGTTCATAACGATCATCTCTACTCCTTCTCTCTCGTGATGGTGATTCTTCTCTTCTACTCCTTCTTTTGGGAGAATCTTCTCTTCTTTTGTAGGGGGCGTACATTCATTGGAGTAGTGTCCGGGTCTTCCACAATTGTAGCAATTACACTCACGACTAGAAGATCTTTTGTCATTATAGGACCTTGACTTGGAACTTCTTTCCTTGCTTCTACTCTTGTAGAACTTGTTGAAGTTCTTCACCATTAGACTCAATTCTTCATTGAAGGTTTGCTTCTCACTCAATTTGGCATCATTTGGATCAATGTGCACACGGTATCATATTTTCCATCCAAGGCTCTTAGAATCTTCTTGATGATGAATCTATTGGTCATCTCTTCGCTTCCTAAGCTGGCAATCTCATTTGTGATGAGAGCAAGCCTAGAGTACATTTCAGTGACACCTTCACCATCCTTCATTTTGAACTTGTCAAGTTGACTTTGAAGCACATCCAACTTGGATTCCTTGACGGAGTCGGTACCTTCGTGCATATCAATCAAAGTGTCCCAAATTTCCTTTGCATTCTCAAGACGGCTGATTTTGTTGAATTCTTTGGGGCACAATCCGTTGAAGAGAATATCACAAGCTTGAGCATTGTATTGCAACATCTTCAACTCATCCGCGGTAGCTTCACAGTTTGGTTCTTTCCCATCAAAGAAGTCACCTTGCAAACCAACACACACAATAGCCCAAACGGCGGGGTTATGTCCAAGAATATGCATTTTCATTTTATGCTTCCACCTAGAAAAATTTGTACCATCAAAGTAAGGACCTCTATGGTGGTAATTTCCCTCACTAGACGCCATACTCTCCTAGGTTGTGAAACCGAGGCTGTAACCACCAAAAGCTATGGAAATCAAAGCAAATGGAGACCAAAGCTCTAATATCACTTGTAGGATCAAAAGTATGTCTAGAGGGGGGGTGATTAGACTACTTGACCAAATAAAAATCTAGCCTTTTCCCAATTTTAGTTCTAGGCAGATTTTAGCAACTTAGCACAAGTCAAGCAATCAACCTACACATGAAATTCTAAGAGTATAGCAGCGGAAAGTAAAACAATTGCATATGAAGGTAAAGGGAGGAGTTTGGAGTGTGCAAACGCAATTGGAGACACGGAGATTTTTGGTGTGGTTCCGATAGGTGGTGCTATCGTACATCCACATTGATGGAGACTTCAACCCACGAAGGGTAACGGTTGCGCGAGTCCACGGAGGGCTCCACCCATGAAGGGTCCATGAATAAGCAACCTTGTCTATCCCACCATGGTCGTCGCCCACGAAGGACTTGCCTCGCTCGGGTAGATCTTCACGAAGTAGGCGATCTCCTTGCCCTTACAAACTCCTTGGTTCAACTCCACAATCTTAACGGAGGCTCCCAAGTGACACCTAGCCAATCTAGGAGACACCACTCTCCAAGAGGTAACAAATGGTGTGTTGATGATGAACTCCTTGCTCTCGTGCTTCAAATGATAGTCTCCCCAACATTCAACTCTCTCTCACAGGATTTGGATTTGGTGGAAAGATGATTTGAGTGGAAAGCAACTTGGGGAAGGCTAGAGATCAATATTTATGTGGTTGGAGTGGAATATCTTGACCTCAACACAAGTGTAGGTGGTTCTCTCTCAGAAAATATATGTTGGAAGTGTAGGCATGTTCTGATAGCTCTCTTTACGAATGAAGAGTGGGTGGAGGAGTATAAATAGCCTCCACACAACATCTAACCGTTACACACAAATCACCAAACTCGGTGGGACCGAATCATGAAACTCGGTCAGACCGATATAGTTCAAAATGTGAACGTTAGGATTTTCGGTGGGACCAACATGTCAACTCGGTGGGACCGATTTTGTTAGGGTTAGGGCATAACGTAATCTTGGTGACACCGATTACACAAACTCGGTGAGACCGATTTTGGTAATGGACTAACAGAGAGTTGGTCAGGCAAACTCGGTGGGACCGATTCGCTCATCTTGGTTGGACCGAAACGTTACAAAAGGGAAATAGAGAGTTTGCATTGCAATCTCGGTGGGACCAATCGCTCATCTTGGTTTGACCGAAACATTACAAAGGGAAACAGAGAGATTACAATCCCATCTCGGTGAGACCGAGATCCCTATCAGTGAGACTGAAAAGACTAGGGTTTCTGGCAATGGCTATGTCAACTGAACTCGGTGGCGCCGGATAGAAAGTTTCGGTGGAGCCGAGTTTGACTTTTGGTTTGGAACATATGTGGATGTGAGAAAGTAGTTGAGGACTTTGGAGCATATCACTAAGCACTTTGAGCAAGCAAGCCATTAGGCAACACCTCATCCCCTCTTAATAGTATTGGCTTTTCCTATGGACTCAATGTGATCTTGGATCACTTAAAATGAAAAGATGTAGAGTCCTGAGCTTTGAGCTTGAGCCAATTCTTTGTCCTTAGAATTTTGAGGGATCCACTTTTCTCATCCATGCCGTGCCAATCATTGAGCTTTCCTGAAATGTTTATCTTAAAGTAGCATTAGCTCAATGAGTTATATATTGTTAGGAATTACCAAAACCACCCAGTGATAGTTGCCCTTCAGGAATCGGTCAAAGGTTTCCATATCGGTGCAACAAGACCAAGACTGCCTGGACGGCAGGACGGTGGTCATCGCGGAGCCCACGGCAGCATCACCACTAGAGCCTTTGGCAGGCGAAGACCACCTTTTGTCAGGATAGCTTGTACTAGTTGTCCCCCTTCAAACTTGGCCATTGTGGGATCCCTTCCTGCCTAACATTTGGGAAGAGGACCAATGCCACTATAAATAGGGCCTAGCCATCACCCTAGGAGGGAGGAGCATGAGATCATCCTCACACACATCAGCTCATCGAGCCCAAGAACACCTCATGTCCTGAGGCTGTTCATCCACTATACTAGTTCATCCTCAGCCCCTCGAGGCAATCCACCACACACTAGAGTAGGGTATTACACCGCAAGGTGGCCTGAACCAGTATAAACCCCCGTGTCTCTTGTTCTTTGGGTCCGTTGAGCTAGGTCGTGGAATCATTGAGCGAACGATCTAGGAAGAGAGTGTTCTTCATGCGCACCCCACAGTTCGAACCTCACAAGGGTTCGCTGGAACCCGTAATCCGACAGGTAGAAGATAAAAGTAAAAGATAGGCCCTTCACAGAGGGAAGCAGAGGTTGTCATGCACTCTTATGGTTGGATGCACAAAATCTTAAAGCAAAACAATGTCACTTTATATTGCCGCTTGTGATAAAGAACTTTATTATGCAGTCTGTCGCTTTTATTTCTTCCATATCACAAGTTCGTATAAAGCTTATTTTATTCACACTAATAGATCATACATATTTAAAGAGCAATTTTTATTGCTTGCACCGATGACAACTTACTTGAAGGATCTTAATCAATCCATAGGTAGGTATATAGGGTGGACTCTCATGGCAAAACTGGTTTAAGGGATGTTTGGAAGCACAAGTAGTATCTCTACTTGGTGCAAAGAATTTGGCTAGCATGAGAGGGAAAGGCAAGCTCAACATGTTGGAGGATCCATGACACTCTAACTTCTATTCGGATATAAGAAATCATAACCCATTATGTTGTCTTCCTTGTCCAACATCAACTTTTTAGCATGTCATATTTTAATAAGTGCTCATAACTACAAAATAAGTCCTAGATAGTATATTTATATGTGAAGCCTCTCTTTCTTTATTACTTCCTATTAATTGCAACAATGACCAAAACTATGTTTGTCAACTTCCAACAAATTTTATTCATCATGCTTCTTATATGTGAAATCATTACTCTCCATAAGATCACTATATGATCTTTTTATTCTTTCTTTTGTTTAATTCCCTCCAGATCATAGCATGAAAGCAAAGCCCTCAACTCAAAACTACTCTTTATTATATAACTTTCGAACTCAATTACATAGATAGATCTCAAAACAAAACTCAAAGCTAGATCATACTAAAAACTTTATTCTACTAGATCAAGATATAACCAAAAGGACCAAACTAGGAAAAATGATAAAGGTAAACGTGTGGTGGTGATACGATACCGGGGAACCTACCCCAAGCTTGGCGGTATCCAAGGGGAGTGCCCATACCCATGTATTCATGTATCTTTCTTCGGAGGTGGTGACATGATATTCTTAGCGATGATGCCCCTTAGGATGCGATTCTCCTCCTCGAGCCTATTATTTTGCTACTTAAGATCCATTACCTCCTTTCAGAGTTTACCCGTGACATCTAGAGCTCCATTCACCCATGGATGTTTCATTGCTGTGGGGGGAAAAGCAACACTATTTTTCATATTTTCATAAGAGAGAAATCTAGCATTGGGAGGGATGACCAAATTCTGTATTATTGAGCTCTGAAGTTCCTCCAGCATGAAACGAATTTGAAGACGAGAGGTAACTTCTTGATCCTCCTCCATGGCATCCACCATTTTCAAGTCAGCCTCCATATCTTCCTCCGTTGATTGCCCGAAGTGGCCAGCTTTGTTGTTTGCTCCTGGGCCCAATGTTGGATGACAGACACGACTCTCCCCGAATGACTCTTGCAAAGACATCTTGTTCCAAATCTGCTGCAGAAACAACTCAAAATGAAAACATGGGATTTTGTCGTGGTACGGTGGTCAAAACCTTCGGGAGATTATATAATGAATTTTACCGATCAAAAGAAGTATTGTGCAAGAAAACGGAGTCTGGAGGGTACACGAGGTGGCCACAAGGCAGAGGGGCGCGCCCAGGAGGGTAAGGCGCGCCCTCCACCCTTGTGGTCTCCTCGTGCATCTTTCAGACTATTTTTAATTTTCCTAATTTTTTAAATATTCCAAAACAGATAAAAATTGCAATTAGAACCGTTTTGGAGTCGGTTTACTTATCGTCCCACATACCTATTCCTTTTCAGAGTCTGAAACATTCTGGAAAGTATCCCTTATGTACTCCTCCGGTGTTATGGTATTAACAACATTTGTCTCAACATTTATGGGAGTACCTGAAATATAATGTTTGATTCTTTGAGCATTTACCACCTTCAGGTTAGTGCCTTCGGCGTTGTTGATTTTGATGGCACCGGAACAATAAACCTCCTCGATAATGAAGGACCTTCCCATTTAGAGAGAAGCTTTCCTGCAAAAAATCTTAACCAAGAGTTGTATAGCAAAACATTATCACCTACATTAAACTCGCGCTTTTGTATCCTTTTGTCATGTCATCTTTTTTTTTTTCTTGAAATAACTTGGCATTCTCATAGGCTTGGGTTCTCCATTCATCAAGTGAGGTAATGTCAAATAACCTCTTCTCACCAGCAAGTTTGAAATCATAGTTGAGCTCTTTAATAGCCTAATAAGCTTTATGTTCTAGTTCGAGAGGTAAGTGACATGATTTTCCATAAACCATTTTATATGGAGATATACCTGTAGGGTTCTTATAAGCAATTCTATAAGCCCATAATGCATCATCAAGTTTCTTAGACCAATTATTTCTAGATCTATTAATAGTCTTTTGCAAAATCAATTTAATTTCTCTATTGCTCGATTATACTTGACCACTAGACTGAGGATGATAGGGAGATGCAATTCTATGATTAACACCATACTTAGCAAGCAATTTACGGAAAGCTCCATGAATAAAATGTGAACCACCACTGATACGTCTCCAACGTATCTATAATTTTTTATTGTTCCATGCTATATTATATTCTGTTTTGGACATTATTGGGCTTTATTATACACTTTTATATTATTTTTGGGACTAACCTATTAACCGGAGGCCCAGCCCAGAATTGATGTTTTTGCCTATTTTAGGGTATCGCAAACAAAGAATATCAAACGGAGTCCAAACGGAATGAAACCTTCAGGAACGTGATTTCGGAATGAACATGGTCCAGAGGACATGGACCCTACGTCAAGCAATCAATAAGGAAGGCACGAGGTAGGGGGCGCGCCTACCCCCCCAAGCGCGCCCTCCACCCTCGTGGGCCCCCTGTTGCTCCACTGACGTACTCCTTCCTCCTATATATACCTACGTACCCACAAACTACCAGATACGGAGCCAAAACCCTAATTCCACCGCCATAACTTTCTGTATCCATGAGATCCCATCTTGGGGCCTTTTTCGAAGCTCCGACGGAGGGGGCATCGATCACGGAGGGCTTCTACATCAACACCATAGCCTCTCCGATGAAGTGTGAGTAGTTTACTTCAGACCTATGGGTCCATAGTTATTAGCTAGATGGCTTCTTCTCTCTTTTTAGATCTCAATACAAAGTTCTCCCCCTCTCTTGTGGAGATCTATTCGATGTAATCTTCTTTTGCGGTGTGTTTGTTGAGACCGATGAATTTTGGGTTTATGATCAAGTTTATCTATGAACAATATTTAAATCTTCTCTGAATTCTTTTATGTATGATTGGTTATCGTTGCAAGTCTCTTCAAATTATTAGTTTGGTTTGGCCTACTAGATTGATCTTTCTTGCAATGGGAGAAGTGCTTAGCTTTGGGTTCAATCTTGCGGTGTCCTTTCCCAGTGACAGTAGGGGAAGCAAGGCACGTATTATATTGTTGCCATCGAGGATAACAAGATGGGGTTTATATCATATTGCATGAGTTTATCCCTCTACATCATGTCATCTTGCTTAAAGCGTTACTCTGTTCTCTTGAACTTAATACTCTAGATGCATGCTGGATAGCGGTCGATGTGTGGAGTAATAGTAGTAGATGCAGGCAGGAGTCGGTCTACTTGTCTCGGACGTGATGCCTATATACATGATCATACCTAGATATTCTCATAACTATGCTCAATTCTGTCAATTGCTCAAAAGTAATTTGTTCACCCACCATAAATACTTATGCTCTTGAGAGAAGCCACTAGTGAAACCTATGGCCCCCTGGTCTATCTTCCATCATATTAATCTTCCAATACTTAGTTATTTCCTTTGCCATTTATTTTACTTTGCATCTTTTATTTCTCTTTGTCATAAAAATACCAAAAATATTATCCTATCATATCCATCAGATCTCACTCTCGTAAGTGACCATGTAGGGATTGACAACCCCTTATCGTGTTGGTTGCGAGGATTTATTTGTTTGTGTAGGTGCGAGGGACTTGAGCGCCGCCTCCTACTGGATTGATACCTTGGTTCTCAAAAACTGAGGGAAATACTTACGCTACTTTGCTGCATCACCCTTTCCTCTCCAAGGGAAAACCAACGCAGTGCTCAAGAGGTAGCAAGAAGGATTTCTGGTGCCGTTGCCGGGGAGATTCGCGCAAGACAAGTCAAGATTTGACTCCCGACAACGAGTCACTTGTGGCGCCGTTGCAAGTCAAGACATACCAAGTACCCATCACAAACCCTTATCTCCCGCACTACATTATTTTCCATTTGCCTCTCGTTTTCCTCTCCCCCACTTCACCCTTGCCATTTTATTCGCCCTCTCTCTCTCTCTCTCTGTCCTCCCTCTCTTTCTCTATTTGCCTCTTTTTGCCCGTTTCTTGTTTGCTTGTGTGTTGGATTGCTTGATTGTCACGATGGCTCAAGATAATACTAAATTGTGTGACGTCACCAATACCAATAACAATGATTTCCTTAGCACTCTGATTGCTCCTCTTACCGATACTGAATCTTGTGAAATCAATGCTGCTTTGTTGAATCTTGTCATGAAAGATTAATTCGCCGGCCTTCCTAGTGAAGATGTCGCTACCCATTTGAATAGCTTCATTGATTTATGTGATATGCAAAAGAAGAAAGATATGGATAATGATATTGTTGAATTGAAGCTATTTCCTTTTTCGCTTAGAGATTGTGCTAAATCTTGGTTTTCGTATTTGCCTAAAAATAGTATTGATTCGTGGAATAAGTGCAAAGATGCTTTTATCTCTAAGTATTTTCCTCCCGCTAAGATCATCTCTCTTAGAAACGATATTATGAATTTTAAGCAACTTGATCATGAACATGTTGCACAAGCTTGGGAGAGGATGAAATTAATGATACATAATTGGCCTACTCATGGTTTGAATTTGTGGATGATTATACAAAAAATTTATGCCGGATTGAATTTTTCTTCTAGAAATATTTTAGATTCGGCCACGGGAGGCACTTTTATGGAAATCACTTTTGGAGAAGCTACTAAACTCCTAGATAATATTATGGTTAATTATTCTCAATAGCACACTGAAAGATCTACTAATAAGAAAGTGCATGCGATAGAAGAAATTAATGTTTTGAGTGGAAAGATGGATGAACTTATGAAATTATTTGCTAACAAAAGTGTTTCTTTTGATCCTAATGATATGCCTTTGCCTACTTTGATTGAGAATAATAATGAATCTATGGATGTGAATTTTGTTGGTAGGAATAATTTTGGTAACAACATGTATAGAGGGAAATTTAATCCTAGGCCATATCCTAGTAATTCCTCTAATAATTATGGTAATTCCTACAACAATTCTTATGGAAATTATAATAAGATGCCCTCTGATTTTGAATCTAATATTAAAGAATTTATTACTTCACAAAAGAATTTCAATGCTTTGATTGAAGAAAAATTGCTTAAGATTGATGAGTTGGCTAGGAACGTTGATAGAATTTCTCTTGATGTTGATTCTTTGAAACTTCGATCTAATCCACCTAAGCATGATATCAATGAGTCTCTCAAAGCCATGAGAATTTCCATTGATGAGTGCAAAGAAAGAACCGGTAGGATGCGTGCTAACAAAGATTGCTTTATAAAAGTGTGTTCTTCTAGTTTCGATGAAAATAAAGATGAAGATCTAAAAGTTATTGATGTGTCCCTTATTAAATCTTTGTTTTGCAATATTAATCTTGATAATGATGGGACTAAATATGATCCACCTTTACCTAGACGGTGTTCAAAAGATTCGGAGTCTTTAGATCTTGATGCTAAAATTGTTAAAAGTGGAATTGAAGAAGTCAAAACTTTAAATATTAATGAACCCACTATTTTGGATTTCAAGGAATTTAATTATGATAATTGCTCTTTTATAGATTATATTTCCTTGTTGCAATCCGTGCTAAATTCTCCTCATGCTTATAGTCAAAATAAAGCTTTTACTAAACATATCGTTGATGCTTTGATGCAATCTTATGAAGAAAAACTTGAGCTGGAAGTTTCTATCCCTAGAAAACTTTATGATGAGTGGGAACCTACTATTAAAATTAAAATTAAAGATCATTAATGCTATGCTTTGTGTGATTTGGGTGCTAGTGTTTCCACGATTCCAAAGACTTTGTGTGATTTGCTAGGTTTCCGTGATTTTGATGATTGCTCTTTAAACTTGCACCTTGCAGATTCCACTATTAAGAAACCTACGGGAAGAATTGATGATGTTCTTATTGTTGCAAATAGGAATTATGTGCCCGTGTATTTTATTGTTCTTGACATAGATTGCAATCCTTCATGTCCTATTATTCTTGGTAGACCTTTCCTTAGAACGATTGGTGCAATTATTGATATGAAGGAAGGGAATATTAGATTCCAATTTCCGTTAAGGAAAGGCATGGAACACTTCCCTAGAAATAAAATTAAATTACCTTATGAATCTATCATGAGAGCCACTTATGGATTGCCTACCAAAGATGGCAATACCTAGATCTATCCTTGCTTTTTATGCCTAGCTAGGGGCGTTAAACGATAGCGCTTGTTGGGAGGCAACCCAATTTTATTTTTATTCCTTGCTTTTTGCTCCTGTTTATTAATAAATAATTTATCTAGCCTCTGTTTTGGTTGTTTTTTTTTGTTTAATTAGTGTTTGTGCCAAGTAGAACCGCTGGGAAGACTTGGGGAAAGTCTTTTTAATCTTGCTGTAAAAAACAGAAACTTTAGCGCTCACGAGAATTGCTGCCATGTTTATTTGGAAAGTGCTATTTAGTTAATTATTTTTGAAGATGATTAATAGAAACATTCCTCACGTACAGCAATTTATTTTAGAATTTTTGGGGTTCCAGATCTTGTTTTAGCTACAGATTACTACAGACTGTTCTGTTTTTGACAGATTCTGTTTTTCGTGTGTTGTTTGCTTATTTTGATGAATCTATGGCTAGTAAAATAGTTTATAAACCATAGAGAAGTTGGAATACATTAGGTTTAACACCAATATAAATAAATAATGAGTTCATTACAGTACCTTGAAGTGGTGTTTTGTTTTCTTTCGCTAACGGAGCTCACGAGATTTTCTACTTTAAGTTTTGTGTTGTGAAGTTTTCAAGTTTTGGGTAAAAGATTTGATGGATTATGGAACAAGGGGTGGAAAGAGCCTAAGCTTGGGGATTCCCATGGCACCCCAAGATAATCTAAGGACACCTAAAAGCCAAATCTTGGGGATGCCCCGGAAGGCATCCCCTCTTTCATCTACTTCTATCGGTAACTTTACTTGGAGCTATATTTTTATTTACCACATGATATGTGTTTTGCTTGGAGCAGCTTGTACTATTTGAGTCTTTATTTGTTATTTTTCCACAATCATCCTTGCTGTACACACCTTTTGAGAGAGAGACACATGATTCGGAAATTGTTAGAATACTCTATGTGCTTCACTTATATCTTTTGAGTTATATAGTTTTTGCTCTAGTGCTTCACTTATATCTTTTAGAGCACGTCAGTGGATTTGTTTTATAGAAACTATTGTTCTATCATGCTTCACTTATATTATTTTGAGAGTCCTACAAAACAGCATGGTAATTTTCTTTAATTATGTTAGGCATTCAAGATTAATAAAAAAATCTTATGAGTGTGTTGAATACTATGAGAAGTTTGATACTTGATAATTGTTTTGAGATATGGAGATGGTAATATTAGAGTCATGCTAGTCGAGTAGTTGTGAATTTCAGAAGTACTTGTGTTAAAGTTTGTGATTCCCGTAGCATGCATGTATGGTGAACCATTATGTGATGAAGTCGGAGCATGATTTATTTATTGATTGTCTTCCTTATGAGTGGCGGTCAGGGACGAGCGATGGTCTTTTCCTACCAATCTATCCCCCTAGGAGCATGTGTGTAATACTTTGCTTTGATAACTTGTAGATTTTTGCAATAAGTATATGAGTTCTTTATGACTAAGGTTGAGTCCATGGATCATACGCACTTTTCTTCCTTCCACCATTGCTAGCCTCTCTAATACCGCGCACCTTTCGCCGGTATCATACACCCACCATTTACCTTCCTCAAAAAAGTCACCATACCTACATATCATGGCATTTCCATAGCCATTCCGAGATATATTGTCATGCAACTTTCCACCGTTCCGTTTACTATGACACGCTCCATCATTGTCATATTGCTTTGCATGATCATGTAGTTGCCATTATATTTGTGGCAAAGCCATCGTTCATAATTCTTTCATACATGTCACTCTTGATTCATTTCATATCCCGGTACACCGTCGGAGGCATTCACATATAGTCATATTTTGTTCTAAGTATTGAGGTGTAATTGTTGAGTTGTAAGTAAATAAAAGTGTGATGATCATCATTTTTAGAGCATTGTCCCAAGTGAGGAAAGGATGATGGAGACTATGATTCCCCCACAAGTCGGTATGAGACTCCAGACGAAAAAAAGAGGCCATAAAAAAGGCCCAAATAAAAAAATATGAGAGAAAAAGAGAGAAGGGACAATGCTACTATCATTTTACCACACCTGTGCTTCAAAGTAGCACCATGATCTTCATAATAGAGAGTTTCATATGTTATCACTTTCATATACTAGTGGGAATTTTTCATTTTAGAACTTGGCTTGTATATTCCGATGATGGGCTTCCTCAAAATGCCCTAGGTCTTCATGAGCAAGCGATTTGGATGCACATCCACTTAGTTCCTTTTGTTGAGCTTTCATATACTTATAGCTCTAGTGCATCCGTTGCATGGCAATCCCTACTCACTCACATTGATATCTATTGATGGGCAGCTCCATAGCCCGTTGATACGCCTAGTTGATGTGAGACTATCTTCCCCCCTTTTTTGTCTCCTCCACAACCACCATACTCTTCCACCTAAAGTGCTATGTCCATGGCTCACGCTTATGTATTGCGTGAAGATTGAAAAAGTTTGTGAACACCAAAAGTATGACACAATTGCTTGGCTTGTCATTGGGGTTGTGCATGATTTAAATACTTTGTGTGGTGAACATAGAGCATAGCCAGACTATATGATTTTGTAGGGATAACTTTCTTTGGCCATGTTATTTTGAAGAGACATAATTGCTTAGTTAGTATGCTTGAAGTATTATTATTTCTATGTCAATATTGAACTTTTGTCTTGAATCTTTCGGATCTGAATATTCATACCACAATTAAGAAGAATTACATTGAAATTATGCCAAGTAGCATTCCACATCAAAAATTCTGTTTTTATCATTTACCTACTGGAGGACGAGCAGGAATTAAGCTTGGGGATGCTTGATACGTCTCCAACGTATCTATAATTTTTTATTGTTCCATGCTATATTATATTCTGTTTTGGACATTATTGGGCTTTATTATACACTTTTATATTATTTTTGGGACTAACCTATTAACCGGAGGCCCAACCCAGAATTGTTGTTTTTGCCTATTTTAGGGTTTCGCAGAAAAAGAATATCAAACGGAGTCCAAACGGAATGAAACCTTTGGGAACATGATTTTCGGAACGAACATGATCCAGAGGACTTGGACCCTACGTCAAGCAATCAACGAGGAAGGCATAAGGTAGGGGGGCGTGCCTACCCCCCCCAGGCACGCCCTCCACCCTCGTGGGCCCCCTGTTGCTCCATCGACGTACTCCTTCCTCCTATATATACCTACGTACCCCCAAACTACCAGATATGGAGCCAAAACCCTAATTCCACTGCCGTAACTTTCTGTATCCACGAGATCCCATCTTGGGGCCTTTTCCGGAGCTCCGCCGGAGGGGGCATCGATCACGGAGGGCTTCTACATCAACACCATAGCCTCTCCGATGAAGTGTGAGTAGTTTACTTCAGACCTACGGGTCCATAGTTATTAGCTAGATGGCTTCTTCTCTCTTTTTGGATATCAATACAAAGTTCTCCCCCACTCTTGTGGAGATCTATTTGATGTAATCTTCTTTTGCGGTGTGTTTGTTGAGACCGATGAATTGTGGGTTTATGATCAAGTTTATCTATGAACAATATTTGAATCTTCTCTAAATTCTTTTATGTATGATTGGTTATATTTGCAAGTCTCTTCGAATTATCAGTTTGGTTTGGCCTACTAGATTGATCTCTTGCAATGGGAGAAGTGCTTAGCTTTGGGTTTAATCTTGCGGTGTCCTTTCCTAGTGACAGTAGGGGCAGCAAGGCACGTATTGTATTGTTGCCATCGAGGATAACAAGATGGGGTTTATATCATATTGCATGAGTTTATCCCTCTACATCATGTCATCTTGCTTAAAGCGTTACTCTGTTCTCTTGAACTTAATACTCTAGATGCATGCTGGATAGCGGTTGATGTGTGGAGTAATAGTAGTAGATGCAGGCAGGAGTCGGTCTACTTGTCTCGGACGTGATGCCTATATACATGATCATACCTACATATTCTCATAACTATGCTCAATTCTGTCAATTGCTCAACAGTAATTTGTTCACCCACGTAAATACTTATGCTCTTGAGAGAAGCCACTAGTGAAACCTATGGCCCCCTGGTCTATCTTCCATCATATTAATCTTCCAATACTTAGTTATTTCCTTTGCCATTTATTTTACTTTGCATCTTTTATTTCTCTTTATCATAAAAATACCAAAAAATTAACCTATCATATCTATCAGATCTCACTCTCGTAAGTGACTGTGTAGGGATTGACAACCCCTTATCGCGTTGGTTGCGAGGATTTATATGTTTGTGTAGGTGCGAGGGACTTGTGCGCGGCCTCCTACTGGATTGGTACCTTGGTTCTCAAAAACTGAGGTAAATACTTACGCTACTTTACTGCATCACCCTTTCCTCTTCAAGGGAAAACCAACGCAGTGCTCAAGAGGTAGCAACCACCAGTCATTAAATATATAGTGACTCCAAACCTCGGAAAAAATTAATTTATTTAAGCATCTTAATAGAAGTGTTATGACCAACACTACTAGTTGGAATAGCTTCTACCCACTTAGTAACGTAATCAACAACAACTAAAATATGTGTAGACCCATTAGAGGAAGGAAAAGGTCCCATATAATCAAAGCCCCAAACATCAAATGGTTCAGTAACAAGCGAATAATTCATAGGCATTTCCTGATGTCTACTAATATTACCGATTCTTTGACATTCATCACAAGACAAGACATACTTACGAGCATATTTGAAGAGAGTAGGCCAATAAAAACCAGATTGTAATACCTTGTGTGCAGTTCTATCTCCAGCGTGGTGTCCTCCTTAGGCCTTAGAGTGGCACTTACGTAGGATCTGTTCCTGTTCATGCTCAGGTAAAAAACGTCTAATAACACCATCTACTCCTTCTTTATAAAGGTGTGGGTCATCCTAAAAGTAATGCCTTAAATCATAGAAAAACATTTTCTTTTGCTGGTATGTGAAACTAGGTGGTATAAATTTAGCAACAATATAATTAGCATAATCAACATACAAAGGAGTATAATGAGAAGCATTTATGATAGCTAATTGCACATTAGGAAAGCTATCATCAATAGGCAGTGGGTCATCAAGAACATTTTCTAACCTAGACAAGTTGTCCACAACAGGGTTCTCAGCTCCCTTTCTATCAATAATAATATGCAAATCAAATTCTTGTAGCAAGAGAACCCATCTAATAAGTCTATGTTTAGCATCTTTCTTTTCCATAAGGTATTTAATAGCAGCATGATCAGTGTGAACAGTTACTTTGGAATCAACAATATAAGATCTGAACTTATCACAAGCAAAAACAACTACTAAAAATTCTTTTTTAGTAGTAGCATAATTTCTCTGGGCACTATCTAGAGTTTTACTAGCATAATGAATAACATTCAACTTCTTATCAACTCTTCGCCCTAGAACAACACCAACAGCATAATCACTAGCATAATTTTAAAGGGTAAATTCCAATCAGGTGGTTGAACAATAGGTGCAGAAATCAAGGCTTTCTTAAGTATTTCAAATGCTTCTACACAATCATCATCAAAAACAAAAGGAACATCTTTTTGCAAGATATTAGTGAGAGGCCTAGAAATTTTAGAGAAGTCTTTAATAAACCTCCTATAGAAACCAGCATGACCAAGGAAACTTCTTATACCTTTGATATTTTTAGGACACAACATATTTTCAATAGCATCTACTTTAGCTTTATCAACTTCAATACCTCTTTCACAAATTTTATGCCCCAAGACGATACCGTCATTAACCATAAAGTGGCACTTATCCCAATTCAAGACAGGGTTAGTTTCTTCACATCTCTGCAAAACTCGATCAAGGTTGCTTTGGCAATCATCAAAAGAGGTTCCATAAACGGAGAAATCATCCATAAAAACCTCAACAATCTTTTCATAAAAGTTAGAGAATATAGCAGTCATACATCTTTGAAAGGTAGCATGTGCATTACATAAACCAAAAGGCATACGTCTATAAGCAAAAGTACCAAAAGGGCAAGTAAAAGCGGTCTTTTCTTGGTCCTCTTTTGATGCAGGTATTTGAGATAAACCAGAATAACCATCTAGAAAGCAAAAATGTGTATGTTTGGATAATCTTTCTAGCATTTGATCAATAAAAGGCAGAGGGTAAAGATCCTTTCTAGTAGCTTTATTTAATTTGCGAAAATCAATTACGATTCTATAGCTTGTAACAATTCTTTGTGGGATCAATTAATTCTTATCATTAGGAACAACAGTAATACATCCCTTCTTAGGGACACAATGAACATGACTTACCCATCTACTATCAGCAATAGGATAAGTTATACCTGCCTCCAGGAGCTTTAGTATTTCATTTCTTACCACTTCTTTCATCTTAGGATTTAACCGTCGTTGATGATCAACAACTGGTTTAGCATCAGGCTCCAATTTAATTTTGTGCTGACATAGAGTGAGACTAATGCCCTTAAGATCATCAAGAGTATATCCAATAGCAGCATGGTGCTTCTTCAGAGTTTTCAATAATTTCTTTTCTTCATGCTCTGAAAGGTTAGCACTAATAATAACAGGATATATCTTCTTTTCATCAAGATAAGCATATTTCAAAGTATCAGGTAATTGTTTAAGCTCAAACACGGGATCACCCTTGGGTGGAGTAGGATCTCCAAGGATTTCAATAGGAAAATTATGTTTCAAAATAGGCCCTTGATTAAATAATATTTCACCTAACTCCTTTCTTTCATTCATAAACATATCATTTTCATGGTCTAGAAAATGTTGTTCTAAAGGATCAGTAGGAGGCACAGCAATAGAAGCAAGACCAATAATTTCATCTTCACTATGAAATTATTTATCTTGGGGTTGTCTATGAAATTTAGAAAAATTAAAATCATGAGACATATCCCCTAAACCAACAATAACAATATTTTTCTCGCAATCTATCTTAACATTAACAGTATTCAAGAAAGGTCTACCAAATATGATGGGACAAAAGTCATCTTGTGGGGAAGCAAGAACAAGAAAATCAGTAGGATATTTTTATTTTCCCACACAAGACTTCAACATCTCTAACAATCCCAATTGGTGATATAGTATCTCTATTGGCAAGCTTAATAGTAACATCAATATCTTATATCTCAGGAGGTGTAATATCATTCATAATTTCTTGAAATAAGGAAAAATGAATTGCACTCACACTAGCACCCCCATCACATAAGCCATGATAACAATGATCTCCTATTTTAACAGAAACAACAAGCATGCCAACAACATGTCTATATTTATCTTTAATATCATGTTTAGCAATTCTAGCAGCTTCATCACAAAAATAAATAACATGCCCGTCAATATTATCAACCAAGAGATCTTTAACCATAGCAATACTAGGCTCAACTTTAATTTGTTCAGGGGGTGTAGGTGCTCTAGTATAACTCTTACAAACCACAGTTGAAGCTTTGGCATGATCCTTTATTCTAACAGGAAAAGGTGGTTTCTCAATATAAGCAGTAGGAACAATAGGATCAACATTATAAGTAATAGTTTCTTCTTCAACTTTAAACGGATCTACTACTTTCACTTCAATGGGAGGATGATATTTAAACCACTTCTCCTTAGGGAGATCAACACGAGTAGCGAAAGATTCATAGAAACAAGCTACTATCCCAGAGTCAAGTCCATATTTAGTGCTAAAATCACGAAAAGCATCGGTATCCATAAAAGATTTAACACAATCAAACTTAAGGTTTATACCTGACTCCTTACCTTCGTCGAGTTCCCAATCTTCATAGTTGTGTTTAATTATTTCCAATAAATCCCATTTGCATTCAATATCTTTCTTCATAAAAGAACTAGTACAAGAAGTATCGAGCATTGATTGATCATTACGAGAAAGCCGAGCATAAAAATTCTGAATAATAATTTCTCTTGAGAGATCATGATTGGGGCATAAATATAACATTTACTTAAGCCTCCACCAAGCTTGAGCGATACTTTCTCCTTCATGAGGCCAAAATTATAAATATAATTCCGATCATGATGAACTAGATAAATAGGATAAAACTTCTGATGAAATTCCAATTTCAATCAGTTCTAGTTCCAAGATCCAATATCATCACATAGCCTATACCATGTCAATTCCTTCTCCTTTAAAGATAAAGGGAAGACCTTCTTCTTGATTTCATCCTCGGGCAAACCTGCAAGCTTAAATAATCCACAAACTTCATCCACATAGATTGGGTGCATATCAGGATGTAATGTTCCATCTCCTACATAAGGATTAGCTAGCAGTTTCTCTATCATACCTGAAGGAATTTCATAATAAACATTTTAAGTAGGTGTAGTAGGCTGAGAGGCAACTCTTTGCTCATCTGGTCGGGGTGAAGATACCCCGAACAAACCCCTCAAAGGATTATTTTCCATAGTAACAAGTGACAGTAAATTTCAACACACTATACAAATGTTTCCTTACCAAATTCCACTTACCAAAGGCGCTTCACTCCTCGACAATGGCGCCAGAAAAGAGTCTTGATAACCCACAAGTATAGGGGATCTATCATAGTCCTTTAGATAAGTAAGAGTGTCGAACCCAACGAGGAGCAGAAGGAAATGACAAGCGGTTTTCAGCAAGGTATTCTCTGGAAGCACTGAAATTATCGGTAACAGATAGTTGTGTGATAAGATAATTCATAACAGGTAACAAGTAACAAAAGTAACTAAGGTGCAGCAAGGTGGCCCAATCCTTTTTGTAGCAAAGGACAAGCCTGTACGAACTCTTATATAAAGCAAAGTGCTCCTGAGGACACATGGGAATTGTTGTCAAGCTAGTTTTCATCATGTTCATATGATTCGCGTTCATTACGTTGATAATTTGATATGTGGGTGGACCGGTGCTTGGGTGCTGCCATTCCTTGGACAAGCCTCCCACTTATTATTAACCCCTCTCGCAAGCATCCGCACTATGAAAGAAGAATTAAGATAAATCTAACCATAACATGAAACATATGGATCCAAATCAGCCCCTTACGAAGCAACGCGTAAACTAGGGTTTAAGCTTCTGTCACTCTAGCAACCCATCATCTACTTATTACTTCCCAATGCCTTCCCCTAGGCCCAAATCAAGGTGAAGTGTCATGTGGTCGACATTCATATAACACCACTAAAGGAAAGACAACATACATCTCATCAAAATATCGAATGAATACCAAATTCACATGATTACTTATAACAAGACTTCTCCCATGTCCTCAGGAACAAAAGTAACTACTCACAAAGCATATTCATGTTCATAATCAGAGGAGTATTAATTATCATTAAGGATCTGAACATATGATCTTCCACCGAATAAACCAACTAGCATCAACTACAAGGAGTAATCAACACTACTAGCAACCCACAGGTACCAGTCTGAGGTTTTGAGACAGAGATCGGATACAAGAGATGAACTAGGGTTTGAGAGGAGATGGTGATGGTGAAGATGTTGATGGAGATTGACCCCCCCTCTCGATGAGAGGATCCTTGGTGATGATGATGGCTTCGATTTCCCCCTCCGGGAGGGAAGTTTCCCTGGCAGAACAACTCCATCGCAGACCTAGATTGGTTCTGCCCTAGGTCTGCCTCGAGACGGCGGCGCTTTGTCACGAAAGCTTCCTCTGAATTTTTCCAGGTCAAAACACACCATATAGTAGAATATGGGCATCAGGGGCCTGCCAGGTGGCCCACAATGCAGGGGGATGCGCCCAGGGGGGTAGGGCGGGCCCCCACCCTTGTGGATGGCAAGTGGCCCCCCTCTGGTGCTTTCTTCGCCCAATATTTTATATATATTCCAAAATAATTCTACGTGAAGTTTCAGGACTTTTGGAGTTGTGCAGAATAGGTCTCTAATATTTGCTCCTTTTCCAGTCGAGAATTCCAGCTGTCGGCATTCTCCCTCTTCATGTAAACCTTGAAAAATAAGAGAGAAAAGGCATAAGTATTATGATATAATGTGTAATAACAACCCATAATGCAATAAATATCGATATAAAAACATGATGCAAAATGGACTTATAAGTCATGTTTACAACAATTTTATATGGTTTTGGTACGATTTGATTAAAACTAACCCAAACTGACGTTGTTTTCAGCAGAACTACCGTGGTGTCGTTTTTTGTGCAGAAATAGAAGTTCTCGGAATGGGTTGAAAATTTACGGTGAGTTTTTTATGGGCAAAAAGAGACTCCCGAAGCACCAGAGCTAGGCCAGGAAGTGATCGAGGTGGCCACAAGCCGCCAGGGCACGCCCTACCCCCCAGAGAGGGTGCTCTCGGCTTATGGGCCCCTCAGACACCCCCTTGACGTGATACCAACGTCAGAAATTCTTATAAATACCCAAACCTCTAAAAAGAACCCTAGACGAGAAGTTCCGCCGCTGCAAGCCTCTATACCCATGAAAAATCAATCTAGGCCCTCTTCAGCACCCTGCCAAAGGGCGCCATCATCACTGGAGGCCATGGAGGAGGAACCCAAAGGGAGCCATCATCACCATGGAGGCCAAGGACCAGAGGGAGAACCTCTCCCCATATAGGGGGGAGGCCATGGAGGAGGAAGCACAAGGGGGAGACTCTCTCCCCCTCTCTCTTGATAGCGCTGGAGTGCCACCGGGGGAACCATCGCCGCGGTGATCGTCTTCATCAACATCACCATCTCTATCACCTTCCTCATCTCTTTTAAGCGGTCCACTCTACCGCAACCCTCTACAATCCCCTACCTGAACATGGTTCTTTATGCCACATATTAAGATCCAATGATGTGTTGCCGTCCTATGATGTTTTGAGTAGATTTCTTTTGTCTTTTGGGCTGATTGATGATCTGGACTGGTTTGAGTTGTATGTTTTATATTGGTGTTGTCCTATGGAGCCCTTCGTGCCGCACACACGTGAGGGATTCCCACTGTAGGGTGTTGCAATGCATTCATGATTCTCTTATGGTGGGTTGCTAGAGTGACAAAAGCTTAAACCCGAGTAAGGGGGTTGTTGCGTATGGGAGTAAAGAGGACTTGATACTTTAATGCTATGGTTGGGTTTTACCTTAATGATCTTTAGTAGTTGCGGATGCTTGCTAGAGTTCCAATCATAAGTGCATATGATCCAAGTAGAGAAAGTATGTTAGCTTATGCCACTCCCTCATATAGAATTACAATAATGATTACCGATATTGTTAACAATTGCCTAGGATAATTCCACACACCAATCCATCATTATTCCACACTCATTTTTTGCAATATAGTGTGACATATTCTAACTTTATGATAACAACACCTATTTTTATATTTTAGCTCTCCGATATCATGCAAAGATATCCACTTTATACCCACAATGTAGTTTTATTTCTCGTTTCTAGATGAAAGCAGACACTCGGTGTACGTAGAGTTATATCGGTGGTAGATAGGACTTGAGAGAATATTGATCTTACCTTCAGCTCCTTGTGGGTTCGACACTCCATACTTATCACTTCCATCTTTAGAAATTGCTATGATGATTCCTTGCACTTGGGGATTATCAATTACTGATAGGAAAGGGGCTGAAAACCCCGTAGCAGATAACTTATCTAGGTTAGAAAATATTCTTGATGACCCACTACCTATTAATGATAGCTTTCCTGATGAACAACTAGCTGTCATAAATGCTTCTCGTAGTACTCCATGGTATGTTGACTATGCTAATTACATTGCTAATAAATTTATACCACCTAGTTTCACATACCAACAAAATAAAAAGTTTTTTCTATGATTTAAGACATTACTTTTGGGATGACCCGTACCTTTATAAAGAAGGAGTAGATGGTATAATTAGACATTGTGTACATGAGCATGAACATGAACAAATCCTACGCAAGTGTCACTCCGAGGCTTACGGAGGACACCATGCTGGAGACAGAACTGCACACAAGGTATTACAATCTTGTTTTTGTTGGCTTACTCTTTTCGAAGATGCCCGCAAGTTTATCTTGTCTTGTGATGAGTGTAAAAGAATTGGTAATATTAGTAGACGTCAGGAAATGCCTATGAACTATTCACTTGTTATCGAACCATTTTATGTTTGGGGGTTTGATTCTATGGGACCTTTTCCATCCTCTAATGGGTATACTCATATTTTAGTTGCTTTTGATTATGTTACTAAGTGGGTAGATGCTATTCCAACTAGTAGTGTTGATCATAAAACTTCTATTAAAATGCTTAAAGAAGTTATTTTCCCGAGGTTTGGAGTCCCTAGATATTTAATGACTGATGGTGGTTCACACTTTATTCATGGTGCTTTTTGTAAATTGCTTGCTAAGCATAACATTGACTTAAGCCTCCCCCAAGCTAGAGCGGTACTTTCTCCTTCATGAGGCCACAAATTATATATGTAATTCCGATCACGATGAACTTGATGCAAAGGATAACTTTTTTGCTGAAATTCCAATTTCAATCGATTCCGGTTCCAAGATCCAATATCATTGCATATCCTATACCATGCTAATGCTTTTCCCTTCAAAGATAAAGGGAAAACCTTCTTTTTAACTTCATCTCCAGGTAAACCTGCAACCTTAAACAATCCACAAATTTGTTCCACATATATCAAGTGCATATCAGTATGTTCGGTTCCATCTCCTACATAAGGATTAGTTAGCAGTTGTCCTATCATACCCAAAGGAATTTCATATTCAATATTTTCAATAGGTGTAGTAGGTTGACAGTACTAGGGAAAAGCCTGCAGTAGTGCGGGTATTTGGTGTATTAGTAGCACGGGGTCCCACACTACTAATACGGCGCTACTGCTAACATGTATCAGTAGCGCGTGTTGCCCCACGCTACTGCTATACATGGCTAGCAGCAGTGAGCTTTAGATCGACGCGCTACTGCTAATAGCTGCAACGCTTTTAACTTGGACGCGCTACTGGTAAAAGCGCGTTGCTGCCAACTTTATTCCCCTCGCTATTGTTAGTTTTATTAGTTTTTGTTTTTTCTACATATTTGTTTTGTATTTGAACAGGCTTTATACAATAATCTTTAGCATATCATACACATACAAATGTAATCATAGCATCAAATCATGTCATCATCATAATCATCATCCAACACAAAGTGGTCTCTCGTCATCATCTCGAAAATAGCGATACAAGTCTCGATTACTTGCAACTACATCGTCATCCATCTAAACAATGATATACGCAAGAAGAGCTATGCAGTACATGAGTTCGTACCCCTCTCATGCATTAGTGTGAACCTAAACTAACTATTGGCTATCGCTCGGAAATCGGAAACCAGTACACCTGGGCCTGACACTCGGACACTCGTCGTACACTCCTGGCATTGCACGTCTTCGTCATCGATGATCTATGCACCTACATCGTCACATGAGTCGATGATATGCAACATATATAGTTGAGCAACAGAAAGAGACGGACTTGGCAAAAATAGAAGCAACATATCATAAGCATAATAACAAAGTTCATCGTACCCAAAATGCCCTAACCAGATTGTGAAGGAAATATGCCCTAGAGGCAACAATAAAGTTGTTATTTATATTTCCTTATATCATGATAAATGTTTATTATTCATGCTAGAATTGTATTAACGGGAAACTTAGTACATGTGTGAATACATAGACAAACAGAGTGTCACTAGTTTGCCTCTACTTGACTAGCTCGTTGAATCAATGATGGTTATGTTTCCTAACCATAGACATGAGTTGTCATTTGATTAACAGGATCACATCATTAGAGAATGATGTGATTGACTTGACCCATCCGTTATCTTAGCACGATGATCGTTTAGTTTGTTGCTATTG
The DNA here is from genome assembly GCF_002162155.2 of Triticum dicoccoides. Taxonomy (NCBI): domain Eukaryota; kingdom Viridiplantae; phylum Streptophyta; class Magnoliopsida; order Poales; family Poaceae; genus Triticum; species Triticum dicoccoides. The sequence goes on from NC_041386.1 coordinate 340,137,744, forward strand.
CTTTCTCCATAACTCATACATGTTCCTATGACTATGAGATCATGCAACTCCCGAATACCGGAGGAACACTTTGTGTGCTACCAAACGTCACAACGTAACTGGTGATTATAAAGGTGCTCTACAGGTGTCTCCAATGGTGTTTGTTGAGTTGGCATAGATCGACATTAGGATTTGTCACTCCGAGTATCGGAGAGGTATCTCTGGGCCCTCTCGGTAAAGAACATCACTATAAGCCTTGCAAGCATTGTAATTAATGAGTTAGTTGCGGGATGATGCATTACGGAACGAGTAAAGAGATTTTCTGGTAACGATATTGAACTAGGTATTGAGATACCGACGATCGAATCTCGGGCAAGTAACATACCGATGACAAAGGGAACAACGTATGTTGTTATGCGGTTTGAACGATAAAGATCTTCGTAGAATATGTAGGAACCAATATGAGAATCCAGGTTCCGCTATTGGTTATTGACCGGAAGTGAGTCTCAGTCATGTCTACATAGTTCTCGAACCCATAGGGTCCGCATGCTTAACATTCGGTGATGATCGGTATCCGTTCCTAAATATAGGGTGTATAGTTTTGGCACAGAAATTAAAGAACGCACATGGAGGGAAATTTTCACACGTTTTGGGCGAGATTATACCTGACTAATTGACATGAGAAAATAGAGGAGCTTGCCTCATATGAGGAAATGTAATCAAATCCCTAAAATAATTATCCAAACGAGTGGTGCAACACAATACACCTTATATTACGAACTTTTTCTCAAAAATCTATACACCTTACATCAAGGAATAGAGGGAGTATGAGTTTATGTGTTTTGATGAACCAAAGATTTTTCGGAGTTCCGGATGTGATCACGGGCATCTCGAGGAGTCTCGAAATGGTCAAGACATAAAGATCGATATATTGGAAGCCTATGTTTGGACATCGGAATGGTTCCGAGTGGTTCAGGCATTTTTCCGGAGTACGGGAGGATACCGGTATATGGGCCTTATTGGGCCTTAGTGGAATAGAGGAGAGGGAAAGGGAAAAGATGGAGGCACGGCCCCCAAGCCCAATCCGAATTGGGAGGGGGTCGGCCCCCCTTTCCTTCCTCCTCTCCTACTCCTACTTGGAAGGGGGGAATCCTACTCCCGAAGGGAGTAGGACTCCCCTAGGGCACACCATAGAGAGGGTCGGCCCTCCCCCTCCTCCACTCCTTTATATACGGGGGAAGGGGGCACCCCATGGACACACAAGTTGATCATTGATCTTTTAGCCATGTGCGGTGCCCCCCTCCACCATAATCCACCTCGGTTATATCGTAGCGGTGCTTAGGCGAAGCCTTGTTCCAGTAGCATCATCATCACCGTCATCACGCCGTCGTGCTGACGAAACTCTCCCTCGAAGCTCTACTGGATCGTGAGTTCGCGGGACGTCACCGAGCTGAATGTGTGTAGATCACGGAGGTGTCGTACCTTGGGTGCTAGATCGGTCGATCGTGAAGACGTACGACTACATTAACCGTGTTGCCATAACGCTTCCGCTTACGGTCTACGAGGGTACGTAGACGATACTCTCCCCTCTCGTTGCTATGCATCACCATGATCTTGCGTGTGCGTAGGATTTTTTCGAAATTACCACGTTCCCCAACAGTGGTATTAGAGCCAGTTCTATGCGTATATGTTATATGCACGAGTAGAACACAAAGGAGTTGTGGGCGTGGGTATATACATATTGCTTGCCGTCACTAGTTGATTCTTGATTCAGCGGTATTGCTGGATGAAGCGGCCTAGACCGACATTACGCTTACGCTTACGCGAGACTGGTTCTATTGACGTGCTTCGCACACAGATGGCTAGTGGGTGTCTGTTTCTCCAACTTTAGTTGAATTGGATTCAATGAACAAGGTTCTTTCTGAAGATCAAAAAACAATCACTATACCACATTGTGGTTTTTGATGCGTAGGTAAGAACGGTTCTCGCTCAGCCCGTAGCAGCCACGTAAAACTTGCAACAACAAAGTAGAGGACATCTAACTTGTTTTTGCAGGGCTTGTTGTGATATGATATGGTCAAGACGTGATGAGATCTAAGTTGTTGTATGAGATGATCATGTTTTTGTTGAAGTTATCGGCAACTGGCAAAAGCCTTATGGTTGTCTCTTTATTGCATAAGATGCAAGCACCAAATAATTGCTTTACTTTATTGCTATGCGATAGCAATAGTTACAATAGCAATAGTTGGCGAGACGGCCATGTCATGATATGTTGATAGAGATCAAGATGATGGAGATCATGGTGTCATGCAGGTGACGATAGAGATCATGAAGGTACTTTGGAGATGGAGATCAAAGGTGCAAGATGATCATGGCCATATCATGTCACATTTTTGATTACATGTGATGTTTATCCTTTATGCATCTTATTTTTCTTAGTTCGGCGATAGCATTATAAGATGATATCTCACTAAATTTCAAGGTATAAGTGTTCTCCCTAAGTATGCACCATTGCGACAGTTTGTCATGCCGAGACACCACGTGATGATCGGGTGCGATAAGCTCTATGTTCACATACAACGGGTTGTGACGCCCCGAGACCGTTGCGCCAGGTGTCTTCCAGTTACGCGCGTTGTTGCCATGTATTTTGTGTGCGTGTTACTTCTTGCCATGTCATCATGTGCATTGCATCATCATGTTTTCAAAACTTGCATCCGTCCGGGTTTCCCCAGTTCCATCTATTGTCCGTTCTGAGCCAATACACACTTGCACGCGCCCGCGGCATGTCCAAAATATTATTTTATAAGTGGCCGGAAAATGTTCTCGGAATGGGTTGAAAGTTGGCGTGCGGTCTTATTATAGTGTAGGTAGGCCGCCTGCCAAGTTTCATCGCATTCGGAGTTCGTTTGATGCCCCAACGGATAACTATAGCGGCAATATAGCCGGTCTATCGTCGGACATTTCGGTCTCCGAAACAGTCGTCGGGCCTCTCTCTCTCCCTTCTCTTCTCTAAGCCCACCTAACCCAGATAAACCCCTCCTCTTGATCGGAACCGTCGGATCGCGATCGGGTGCTCCGAAACACTTCAAAATCCCCCTAACCCTAAACCTGCCTATTTAAACCACCTCCCCCTTCCAAATCTGGTCATCCCTCTCCTCCCTCGTTTCCCATGCCATCCTAACCAGCCGCCGCCACCATCCCCCTTGTTTTCCGGCGCCCTCCACCTCGTCCCCGCCACTTGGCGCGTAGCCATTGGCTGCGCCGCCACCCAGCACCGCCCGTGGCCAGTGGCAAGCCGCCACGTCGCCTCCCCGTGCCCTCCACCGCACCGCGGCCCGCCAGGACCAGCCGCAGCCCGCCCAGCCCGAAGTGGCCCGCCACCGGATCCTGCTCGTCCCGAGCCCCTCCAACCTCCCTCGCCTGGATCGGACAGCGCCCGATCTCCATCGCCACCTACCCGTTGACCGCGTGTAGGCCGGCCCATCTCTCCAGCCAGGCCCAGCCACTCCTCTACTGCACCGCGCCAGCCCAGCGCGCCCCTCCTCGCTACCTCTCCATAGTTCTGGGCAAGGCCCATGGTGAGAACAGATGCGGCCCGTGCCATGTTTTTTCCCAGTTCTACGAGTTTAGCTATTTTTCCAGAGACAGCAGTTTTACAGAAAAACCCTCATGTTTCATGCATTTAATAACTCACAAATGGTGCATCGGATTAAAATGATTTATATATGAAAAATGCTTAGAAATTCATCTAGTTTCATAATATGCTACTTTCATCCTTTTTAAAAATGTTAAACTTGTTGTTTGTGTTCATTTTGCATATTGCCATGTTAAAATGATTTAATTCATAACTAAATAACCGTAACTCCAATTTTAATAAACTTTATATGTAAATGGGGTGGAAAAATGCCTAGTTTAACATGGTGCACTCTTCTTGCATGTTTAACAACTCTAAAATTGGGTTTAGGGCAGAACAGTGCCAAATCTAATATATGCTCATGAGGATTTTTCCGGACTTGTTCCTTGTTGTTCCGGCCTCATTTAAACTTGCCTAGATAGGTAGTTTTCATTTGCTTCACCCCTTGCCATGTTTAAGAACATTTAATATTGATGGGTACCTAAACGAGATAGAACTAAATAACTCATGTGGTGTTTCGTCAATATGCAACTCGTTGCATATTGAGTTCCACTTAATTTGTAGTGTTGTTTGTTGCACTTTGCCATGCCATGCTTCATTAAACCGGACATGCATCATACTTGGTTGTGCATCATGCCATGTTGATGTGATGGTTGTTTACTATGTTGCTTGCTTCTTTCCGGTTTGCTTCTCTCGTTAGCTTCGGTTTCGTTTCGGAGTTCTGAGGATCCGTTCGACTACGTCTGTTTGTCTTCTTCATGGACTCGTTCTTCTTCCTTGCGGGATCTCAGGCAAGATGATCATGCCCTCGAAATCACTTCTATCTTTGCTTGCTAGTTGTTCGTTCTATCGCTATGTCACGCTACCTACCACTTGTGATATCATGCCTCCCATATTGCCATGTCAAGCCTCTAACCCACCTTTCCTAGCAAACCATTGTTTGGCTATGTTACCGCTTTTACTCAGCCCCTCTTATAGCGTTGCTAGTTGCAGGTGAAGTTGAAGATTGTTCCATGTTGGAACATGGATATGTTGGGATATCACAATATCTCTTATTTTAATTAATGCATCTATATACTTGGTAAAGGGTGGAAGGCTCGACCTTATGCCTGGTGTTTTGTTCCACTCTTGTCGCCCTAGTTTCCATCCTGCTGATGTTATGTTCCTTGATTTTGCGTTCCTTATGCGGTTGGGTGTTATGGGAACCCCTTGACAGTTTGCTTTGAATAAAATTCCTCCAGCAAGGCCCAACCTTGGTTTTACATTTGCCTAACAACCTAAGCCTTTTTCCCTTGGGTTTCCGGAGCCCGAGGGTGAT